>NC_058409.1:117084917-117306689 GCF_002201575.2 Neomonachus schauinslandi
CCCAGAACAAGGAGAAGGTTTAAAACAAAAAGTCATACAAAAACAGCATAAGTTAAGTCCTAGAGGAGAGGTAATACTGAGAGACCCAAAGGGAAAACAGGGCATTTAGCTGAGAGAATCTAGAAAAACTGCACGGAGATGTTTCAGGTGGGCCGTGAGGTGTGAGTTGATTTTGTTGGGTGAAGCTCTGGGTCAGGAAGACCATTGTTTTCCCTTGGTTTCCCTCCTTCCCCTCATTCCTGCCCTCCTCCTCCTCCTTTTTTTTTTTTTTAATTTTATTTATTTATTTGACAGAAAAAGAGAGGGAGAGGACAAGTAGGCAGAGCGAGAGGGAGAAGGAGGCTCCCTGCTGAGCAGGGAGCCCGATGCAGGGCTCGATCCCAGGACCCTGGGATCATGACCTGAGCTGAAGGTAGACACTTAACCGACTGAGCCACCCAGGCGCCCCTCTTCCTCCTCCTTTTAACGCTGCCATCTGAGGAACCGCGGGCCACAGGATAGTGAGGATTCAGCCATGGGCTCCACGGCTTTAGGATCCAGTCTTGTATCTCAAAGTGGGAACTGCCCTCTGAGTCACTGTTTTTACTTCGACTTTCCATCAGTGACTTTGTTTATCTTCCCTCCTTGGCAGCCTTCACGTCAGGCGCAGAAGAATCTGTGTCAGCCCGCACAGTCATGTTATTAAGCAGTGGATGAAAGAACAAACAGCCAAGAAAGACGCTAAGGGCAACTTCTGCCACAAGAAGAAACACGCCGGTCAGAGGAAAAGTAAAGGGGCACATCAGGGGAAACCAGAAATCCACAGCCATGAGAGTTCTTATTAAAGTGTTTGCAAACGAACCTACACAGACAGTTCCTCAACTGGACTTGGCCATGGTTGCTTATAAATTTATCTCGTGAATGTTCCTTATTGGGAGTCAACAGGGCAAAACAAACTATACGTCTTAAAGGAAAAATTATACAGGATACAAATGTAGCCAATAATATACTCATCTGAAAATGAAATGAAAAGATAGTACTTCTCTTTATATCCTATTTTAAGAGCAGCATACAGATCTAATTTCTCCCAACTTTTATTATGAAGGTTTGTAAACCTACAGAGAAGTTGAAAGATTGGCACAATGAACACTTGTATACCTTTCACGTAGATTAATAATTGTTAATATTTTGCCACATTTGTTTTCTCTCTCTTTTCTCTCTTTGCATGCACGTGTGTATAAAACATTTTATATATAAATACATTTTTTTTTTTGCTAAACCGTTTGATAGTAAGTTGCAAATGTCGTGATACTTCTAACTTTTTTTTACTGTTACAACTTGACATCCCCAAGAATAAAGACCTTTTGTATATAATCACACTATCAGCTTTATACCTAAATATATATACCTAATATATATTAGGTACTTTTATTTTGAACAATTTTCACTTCATATCTATAACTAATTACTGAATTCCTACTGTGAACAAGGCCCTTTTTCAAGACAATTCCAGACTGTTCCTCCTTCAAGAAGCATCACACCCCAGAACAAGGAGAAGGTTTAAAACAAAAAGTCATACAAAAACAGCGTACCTAATATATATTAGGTATATATATTAGGAATATATATATATTTAATTTTTAAATTAAATTAAATTTTAATTTAATTTTTCCCCAACTATTTCCAGAGTATAATTTTTGTATAGTTTTTTTAATCAATCAAGGTTCACATATTGCAATTAATTCTTATATTTCTTTAATAACTTTTACTCTAAGAAAGTCCCCCCTGCTTTTTTTCTTTTTGCTTTCTTTCCATGGCTCAAACTTTTTAAAAGAGAGTCTAGGGCAGAATCTGTTCCACATTCTGGGTTTGCCTGTTTCCTCATGACCACGTTCAGGTTTAACAGTTTCAGTAAGAATGCTTTCTGTGTGAATTTGTGTATTTCTTATTGCATTATTTAGAGTTTGTAAACATTGGAGTTCATTTTCTACATAGAAAAGTTTTAGCTGCGTATCATTTTAATATCACATCTAGTTTGAGTAACTACCGTTGTTGGATTGATAAACTCTGATGCTGAAAAAAAAAAAAGTCTGCTTTGCTCAGAGAGCCATCTGGCTCCCACAGTGAGTTCTTAGTGCACTAGGGAAGGATCCAGAGTTGGATGCCATGTGGGATCATCTTACACTCTCCTAACAAGGAGCCTACAACTCTTAACTCCTGGCCCATCTTTCCCACACCTTGTTGGTGGATCCTGTTGCATGGCTTGTCTTTTGGCCTCCTTGTGTGTCCACAGAAGCTTCCAGATGCAGAGTAAGACGTAGTTTTCACAAACAGCCGTCAGATGGCAGGAACACGGTGTCCATCTTGCCAGGTGTCAGGTGTCCTGTGGCCAGTTCCAAGCAGCGGTATTGCCAGGCTGACTTGGAGGTGGTCATGGGTTGCATGGAAGTGCTGAGCCCCATGTAGGTTAAAATGTCATCAAATGGGCTTTGTCCAATTCCCCTCATCGACACTAATTTAGCATGTGATTTGTTTATTCTCACCAACAATCCTGCGAGCTCTGTACTGATATTTCTACTTTATGGATGAGGAAATTTGAAGCTCATAGAGGTAAAATGACTTGCCCATGCTCCCACAGGAAGTGGCAGAGACAAGCTTTGTATCCAGATCCCCAGACCCTCCCCAGTCCGGCAGCCCCAGCAGTGGGCCCTAAAAGGTGTGCAGGCGGAGGTGGGGCAGAGGGAGACGAAATCAGATCAAAATCTGTGCACCTGGTGCTTCACAAAGGGCTAGGGGGAGCCGGCCAACGGTTCTACTGGGAAGTCTAGTACTGAAACCTGCAGCTCTGGGCATCGTGGGTGCTGAGAGTGGCAACAAGCACCTTCACAGAGTAAAAGAGCCCCAATCTGACTTTATGCAATTTCACACCCCTAGGCAGTGGAGGAAATTGCACAGTATTTGTAACCTTTGTTCTGCAAAATCTCCCTCACCACGTTTTTCTTTTCAATGGAAAGACAGATTTTGTAAAAAAAAAATAGGGCATTCTTCCACTTAAACCCATCATGCTTTTTAATATGATAATTCAGGCGAACCTAAGGAAAATGGTTCCTAAATGTCTTACCTGTTCAGGCTGCTAGAAGAACATGCCAGAGGCTGGGGAGCTAGTAAACAACAAACATTTTTTTCTCATGTTTCTGGAGGCATTGGCAGATTGGGTGTCTGGTGAAAGCCCTCTTGTGGGGTTGCAGACTTTTACTGACTTCTCCCTGTGTCCTTACAAGGTGGAAAGGACTCGGGGGGGCTCTCTGGAACTTCTTTTATCAGACACGAATCCCATTCCTGAGGGTTCCAGCCTCACGACTTCCCAAAGGCCACACTTACTAATACCATCCACCTCGGGGGTTGAGATTTCAACACATGGGTTTTAGCGAGGCACAAACATTCAGACTAGAGCACTAAATAGTCCTTCTTAATCTTGTAGTAATATCATCCAGGGTCATCAAATGACAGGTTTCAAATGCTGGAGAAAGCAGCATTAAATAAAATAATAATAATAATAATAATAAAGTAATGGGAGAGTAACTTGAAAACAAATCACAAGTTTCTAAATGAATCCTAATAATCAACATTACTGAAAAGTTAAGATAAAATAAAAAAACATCGGTTAAGAGGTAAAATTTCCAGTTATAAAATTAAAAAGTTATGGAGTTGGAAGTACAGCATAGGAAACATAGTCAAGGAAAAATTTTTAAAAATTGGTCTTTAAGACTCTCAACCGAGAACTTGAATTATTTTAAATTTTGTCTCTTTTTCCAGGGCAGATCCATAATTCTCCACAATTTGGGGGCAACCACAATGACAGTAGGTTTCTATGCTATATTTTTAAAATGCGATTTTACTGCAGTGTAAGTGAAACTTTGTATGAGGATCTTGTGCCTGGGCAAGCGGCTTCTTAAAGAAATTCTATTTTATAGGCTATCACACTTACTAAAACATTATTGTGTCATCAATACTGTTACTTTTCCTATACAAATAGATCATCTGGGTTAACCCCCTCAGTTTTTTTAAGGTTATATTTTTATAAAGTAACAAGTGAGTAGTAAAAAAAAAAAATCAAAAGTACAGCAGAATTTATCATTTAAAAACATTTTCTCACTGTATCCTCCCTATTCCCAGACCTACTTCTTGGATACAACCTTTTAAAATCTCTTTAAAAGTTTTTGTTCTGGTGTTACAAGGGAAGAGAAGTTTTCCTTGATCCTTTTAGGGTCCCTAAATGGGTCTGAAAATTAAGCTGACAAAGGCATTAACAGAAGAAAAACATATACATTTATTTAATAAGTTTTCATCTCGTATCTGAGGGTTTTATGACGTGTTTCAAGGAGAAAGATGGGGAGAAGGTCAGAGTGACCTTCTTGCTTGTCCCGTTTTCTTGAAGTCCTTCAGCTTAAAATATTCAATATGTCAACATGCCATATTTGGGGGTAACCCATCAGTGGGTACTTCCATCATTTTAAATGAAATGCTGAAAGTATTTTTTGTTTATCAATTTTAGGCAATGTCTACTGTCTTCTTACTACTCCCAACTTCCCTTCCCTTCTCCCTCCCCATCTTGAGTTTTATTATTATTCTTTTTCTTTATCTTTGTAACTGAATAATATACCCACCATATACCGTCCATTAACCTATGGATTCTAGAATTTAAGTTTCCTCTGTATGTAAGATGTAGATAATACTCCAGATCCTTTTCCTTCTGTCTTTTTTTATCTTCCGTCTGTGTCACATCTGCAGTACTTTTACATTTACGTGGCTGAGGGTGATAATGATAATTCTGTAAATGAAGAGGAGGAGGTGTAGGGAGGGGAGTGGGAGGGGGAGGAGGAGGAGGAGGAGAATGTTCCTTCACGCTTTCTTTAAGGTGGGGTTTCTCAACCCTGACACTACTGACATCTTGGGTTGGGTATTTATTTTGGGGCCTCTCTTATCCATTATAGGTGGATTAGCTGTTCTCCAGATGTTACCAAATGCTCCCTATGAGAGGAGAGCAAAATCACTACCTACCCCAGTTGAGAATCACTGGTCTAGAATCTAAGGTAGATTCAAAAATTGAAAACCAATGTAGTTGGAAAAATTCTAAAGCTGACCCCCTCCACACATGCACCACACCAATTTCCTGCCCTGGTATACACGTGCCTTCTCCCAAACACTAATCTAGGTGTTGCAGGGAAGGTAATTTTCAGCTGTAATTAAGGTCACAAATCTGTTGACCTTAAGATAGGTAGATTATCTGCATGGGTGTGACTTAATCACAGGAGTTCTCTAAGTCTGGGTGTAGAAGTCAAGAGATGGCGTAGTCAAGAGAAATTCAAAACATAAGGATTCAACATGCCATTGCTGACTTTGAAGATGAAGGGGGGCAAGTGAAGGGGTTCAGGACAGCCCCTCCCAGCCCCACCCCCCTTAACTATATAGAAGAATCTAAACTATATAGAAGAATCTCTACCTCTGCAATTCCCAGAATAAGTGTTATTAACAGAGATAAATTTTATCTGTGTGACCCATCTGTATGGTAGGGCAAATATCTTAATTCCCAAACCTTGCTCTTCTTATCACCCTGTAAAATGTATTCCTTTCTTCTGAAATCCCAGACACTTAACCCCTTCTCCTTGGTTCAGAATGACATATATACCTCATTTTGCCTGACTGTCTTTGGAATTTCCATGTCTATGTGGATTCCCCTTATGTACACTTATTAAATTTGATCTTCTCCTGCTAATCTGTCTCATGTCAATTTGATTCTTAGCCCAGCTAGAAGGACCTTTGAGGGGACAGGAATTCTTGCTCCCCAGTACAAGTCAGGTGAGAGCAGCCTCCAACTGGCAGTTACCAAGGAAACAAGGACCTCAGTCCTACACCCACAAAGAACTGAATTTAGCCAGGAACAAAAATGAGCTTGAAGCAGATTGTTTCATGGAGCCTCCAGAGGGAATGCAGCCCAGCTAATATCTTGATTTCAGCATTATGAGACCCTAAGCAGAGAACCTAGTCATGCCATGTCTGGACTTCTGACTTACAGACTGTAAGCTAATAAGTAGGTGTTATTTTAGGTAGGTAGTATGTGGTACTTTGTTATGCAGCATTAGAAAATTAACACAATCAATAAACAGCATTTGAACCACCCTGACTATGTAAGTTTTGTTCTCTGCTGGGCCCAGTAGTGTGTTAGAGTGTAATACCCTTCTCTAATAATGAACTATGTATATAATTCACTATTCAGGCAACCGGAGTCTGATAAACTACAACTATTTTCTATATTATTCGTCTGGTATGGATATTTTACTTCTTTCCCAGGTATGGCCAGGCTTCCAGATTATTTATATCTGCTCATCTTGTTTTTGTCAGTCACTCACTGGAGATATCAGGGTTCCTCCTCCTAATTGCAGAGAATTCTGCATTTGTGTATTAGAAGCTGTTCAAAATTCTAAGGTTTTCAAATAATAGGATTCTTATCAATTCTTTTGCTGGAGAGAGCTATGCCCTTCAATAATGCAAAATGTCTGCACTACGTCTGTCTCCAAATACCTAAAATTTGGCAATGGCCTGTCTATCAGCATAGCCCCCAGCTTTCTCTTTCTGAGATAAAAGCCTGCCTCTGTGTTCTGGTCACCCTGAGGTGGTGGGTAAGTTTTTTATTTACCCCTTTTGATGGGAAGACTACTGTAGCTTTCAATCTAATCTAAGTTGAAAAGGATCTTCCATTTTGTAGAAACATGGACTCTATGTAGCACCATCAAACATCCACTAAATATTCCAGTCCAAATTGGGTTGGCTAGAAGACAATTTAGAATGCTTCCACTCATCATATCAGGAAGCTTGACTAGCACATGTGGGAAGGTGGGTAAAGATGACCTGAGACTGGTATTAGTACACCTCCTTGTGAGATCTGGATTTTTATATATCACAGAACAAATAGTACTACGGCATATGTTTCACACTTTATATAATCAACTGGATGCTCTTTTGACAACCATAGCACTTTTTTAAAAGATTTTATTTTAAGTAATCTCTACACCCAACATGGGTGTAGATAACCAACATGGGGCTCGAACTTACAACCCTGAGATCAAGAGTTGTGTGCTCTACAGACTAAGACAGCCAGGTGCCCCGATTATAGCATTTTTAAAATCACATGGTTTCCCTCTGGTAAACTTAAGAGAACTCCAAGTTCACCACAACCTATCCTAAATGCTGTGATTATACTCTTTCTCACAAATCATTGGCAGATAATTCGATTAATTGGTATATTGTAGCTTTTCCATCTTGTTGCCACTCTACCTCTGCATAAACCACTGAGCGAGTAAATATCTCCTTCCTTCATCCAGGATTTAGCACTTAGTAGGCACTCAGTAAATATTTACTGATAAAATTTATATAGGCAGGTGACCTCTCATTCGGCCAATTACAATGAAAACAAGACACCACAGAACAGTCATGCCCTCCTATAACCACCCTCCACTGAAGAGTGAGAAGGGTACTAAGGGTTAAATTCCACCAAGACCTGGCCTGAGAGAGTACATTAAATAAACCCAGTGGGACTGGGCTCCAGTGTTCTCAAGTTTTTTCTGTCTTTCTTTCTTTCTTAGATTTATTTATTTATTTGAGAGAGAGAGAGAGAGCACATGTGAGCAAGCAGGAGAGGGAAAGGGAGAGAATCTCAAGCAGACTCCCAGCTGAGTGCAGACCCTGATGCGGGGCTCGATCCACGATCCTGAGATCACGACTTGAGCCAAAACCAGGAGTTGGATGCTTAACTGACTGAGCCACCCAGGTGCCCCTCAAGTTTTCTTAATCTCAGAATTTTTATGTTCTTTAACTCTTCCTTATAGCTCTGACATCAGCCTATCCACAAAACGGACTTTATCTCCATTTTTGTTTATCTTTCTCCCAGGGCATAACGATCTATATCAGTGAGTTAAAGAACATTCTTTGTAGAGGAGGAAGGGCAGAAGAAATAGTTTCTGATGGACTGATTTGGCTAAACCCAGATCACAGTGCAGACAAATTGTACAATTTGCAAGAAAATATAGGTTTGGGAAGAAAATTGGATCATGGAGGCCTTGGGAATTATAAAGGGTGAAGGAAACAGATGAGTCCCTGTTTGATTCTCTACTTTCAGAGTTGCCCTGGACCTACCAGAATAGGTTTTTTTCTTTTGTTTTGTTTTTTTCAAGTGCTAACATTTTATTGGGAATTCAATCTCAGGAGAGCAGGAGTAGGGGGAAAAGGGAGTGAGAGAAGCAAAGAGGGAAACAAATACTAAGGGAGGGCATCATGAGTTGGCTGCTGCTATCTTGGGAGATGTCCTCAGAGAGCTGTATGAGGTGACTGGCCTCCAACCAGTCCAGAGGAGGCAGGGAGAAGAATTTGTCTTCTGGCTTCCATCTCCCATTGGTCAAAGTTCACCTGTGCAGAGTGTCAATTCTCCTGTCCTTCTAGGCTGTGCCACCTGGCCCTGGTTCGGGAAGCTGGAGGCCTCAGATCAGGGCACTGCCGTGGTTGGGATTCTGGTGAGAGTTCTCTCTTCCTGGCTTGCAGATGGCCACCTTCTCACTGTGTCCTCCTGCAGCAGAGAGAGAGAGAGCCAGAATGGGGTTTAATTAAAAAAATGAAAATACCAAGTGTTGACAAGGATGTGGAGCAACTAGAAATCTGTGTGCTGAAGGGGGTATAAATTAATAAAATCACTTTGGAAAACTGTCTAGAAGTATCTACTAAAATTATATACCTATGCTATGTCCCCAAATCCTACACTTAAGTAATATCTAGTTTAGTGAATATATTCACCAAAATACATGTAAAAGAATGTTCACAGGGCATCCGGGTGGCTCAGTCAGTTAAGCGTCTGCCTTCGGCTCAGGTCATGATCCTGGAGTCCCAGGATCGAGTCCCGCTTTGGGTTCCCTGCTCGGCGGGGAGTCTGCTTCTTCCTTTGTCCCCCTACCCCCACTCGTGCATGCTCTCTCTCTGTCTCTTTTGCAAAAATAAATAAATAAAATCTTAAAAAAAAAAAAAAAGGAAAGAAAAGAACGTTTACAGCAGCCAGAAAATGGGAAAATACCTAGGTGCCCATCAACAGTAGGATGGATAGGTTTAGAATGTTACATTCATAAAATTAAATACTATCCATCAACGAGAAAGGACAATCTATAATTCATGCAACAATATGGATGTATCTCCCAAGTATATTGATGAAGGAACAGGATTCAATGCAAAGGAATCAGTATCACAAACAGTGGCGAGTAGCAAGCTGGCTGGCTTAGCTTTTTGCTTAACTTTAATTCACTTCATTGTCAGTTTGGGATAGTGATTTGATGATCTGTATGGGAGACATCAGAAATGCCCATTTCTAGACTTCATGGGTTAGCAATCAACATTTCATAAATAAAACATGCAATGGCATAAATATACAAAATACTTTGTATTTATATATAACACCTTATGTCACACACATACACACACACAGACATTTTGCTTTTGTGGAAAATTACTGTCCTCTCTTTCTCCCCTCCTCCCCCACCCAAGGCATCACTGTCCTTTCTTTCTCCCCCCCCCCCACCCATGGCTCTAATTAACAAAAGATCACATATGATCTTACTTGTATGTGGAATCTAAAAATCCCTGGACTTGTAGATTCAGAGAACAGACTGATGGTTGCCAGAGGCAGGGGGTGAGAGATGAGTGAAATGGGTGAAGGGAGCCAAAAGGTATGAAATTCCAGTTATAAAATAAATAAGTCATGGTGATATAATGTATAGCATGGTGACTATAGTTAATACTGTATTGTACACTTGAAAGTTGCTAAGAATGTAGATTTTTTTTTAAAAAAGATTTTATTTATTTATTTGACACAGAGAGAGACAGCCAGAGAGGGAACACAAGCAGGCGGAGTGGGAGAGGGAGAAGCAGGCTTCCCGCTGAGCAGGGAGCCCCACCCCAGGACCCTGGGATCATGACCTGAGCCGAAGGCAGACGCTTAACGACTGAGCCACCCAGGCGCCCCAAGAATGTAGATCTTAAAGGTTCTCGTCACAAGGAAAATAATTGTAACACTTGTGGTGGATATTAACTAAATGTATTGTGATCGTTTTGCAGTATATACATCTATCAAATTATTATGTTGTACACCTGAAACTGATGCAATGTTATATGTCGATTATATCTCAGTTAAAAAAAAAACCAAAAAACTCAAGGTTTATTAGCAAATACAGTCTGTAAATAAGAATTCTCTGGAGCATGCAGTGCTACTATGGTTTCAATGATCTCAGCCCCTTTTTTTCTAGGCAGAAACAGGAAGTCACCTGGCAATGGTAACTCGCTGGTCTTACTTGTTCTGTGAAGGGTTTCCTGAGTGGCTTCCGTTTGCCGCATGGATATAAGATCAGTGAGTGAAGGCAAAGGTCACACAGTAAGATCTCCCTCCCTCCCTTTATGGCTTAGCAGCAGTTTCTTCCACTGATCAATGCAACATTCTGGGGAAGAAGCGTATAATGGGCCCAAGGAGGTCAGAGCATCTGGGGAAAGGGATCGACACTCTCACCTGAACTGCCGAAATGGGGGTTAGGCAAAACTGTCAGAGTAACCTGCCAAAACCCACTGGCAGGCAAGGCACCAACTGCTACTAAAAAAAAAAACCCAGCTCGGCTGAAGGGCAGGATTCTTCTCCGCTGAGGACTCAGGGTTGATAACAGAGGCTTAGTGTCTGGGCACGGAGGCGGATTCCTTTCTACCTCGGGGTGTGGGTGAGAGTCAAAGCTCTCGAGACCCTGCCACTCAAGTTTTAGTGTCTGAGCCTGGTTGTGACCCTGGAGAGCCACACCCGTGGAACCAAAGCATAGAGCATTGCCATAAGCCGCTCTGTGCGTCTGGGCCACTAATCCTGTGGACTCCATGGTATTGGGACAGGCTCATGAGGACAGAGGCCAGGTTTAGGGTGTCCCCAGCTACACCCCTGGTGCTTAGCCCAGCGTCTGGCACATAGATGGTGCTCCGTGGATATCTGACCCATGAAGCTGCTAATAAAGGATTCTGGAAATGGAATACAGTAACAACACCTTATGGTAGCAAGCACATCGACTGTGCTGGGAGACTCCAACCTCTCTCTCTATCTGGCGTCTGGAAAACAGGAGTGCTCCGTTTTGCACTGAATTCTCAGACTATTCAGGTGGAAGAGAGAGAGAGCTCTCGAGAAGGAAATACTCTAGTGGTGGAGAATAAAGGTAGATTAATTTGCAATCAGTTGAAAATAAAAGAAATCTAACTGTATTTACCTTCCAAGACAGTGGAGCAAGTAGTAATGGTTACGTAAGAGACTATTTCAGGTATTTGACTCTTGGGGATCACAGGCAACCTTCTGATTCCTTGACAGGATGTGTCTGAATAAGGCTTATTTCAACTGGGTTTGCCCTCAACACAACCACACTCATTTTTTATGTTAGAAATAGCTCCTCACTCCAAAATGGGCTCAAGTTACATTTTAGGGATAAAAGGAGAAACTCAGCATTTCTCGTTCCCCACACCAAATCCCCAAATCAGGCCAATCTTCCCATATTTCAGGCTGAGAAACCAGAGGCCGTGAAGACACAGCAAATATACTTTCTGGAACTAATATACTCACAATAACCATTATGTAAATAATTCCAATAAAATAGATGTTGTAATAGTCTTGCATGAGTTTTTATGGAGTTAAAAATTGCTATTTAAAACATACACACGCAACTTAGAAGCTGTATGTGACACTGTCTTCTATAAACTAAACATCCCTGAAATACTATGAAATACTTAAAAACGATGTCAGTATTCAATTTATTACCATAAGTTGAATTACATTTTAAAATGAGTATTACTTTTTTAGGAGCTAATGTTGATCTTTGATTTTGTTTTGTTTGTGCCGCGTTATGTGGTGGAGAAAGCATCGGATTGTTTTGATCAGACCTTGCTTGCAGTCCTTATACAGAATGTTGGATTGTTTATCTGTAAATGGAGATAGGAAAATCTAGCTCAGAAGATGGTGCATCCAGAGAAGGAGATGCGACCTCCTGAAGAATAAATAGTCTGTCTCTAAGAAGAATGGTGATGTGCTGTGACGCAATTCGACCCTCTCATGCTGGCTGAGGGGCTTGGGGCTGGGGGGGGGGGCGCGGGTGCGGAACAGCTGAATCCCACACACATGGCAGCCTCTGGGAGCTGGAAAAGGCAAGGAAACGGATCCCCTCCCAGAGTCTCCAGAAGAAACGCAGCCCCGGACACACCTTGATTTTAGCCCAGTGACACTCATTTCAGACCTCTGACCTCCAGAACTTTAAGGTAATCAATTTGTGTTGTCTTAAGTCATTAAAAAAAAAAAAAGATTGCTGTGAGTATTTACTATAAAACACAGTGCTTAATATGTAAGAGGTGCCCAGTAACTATTAGTTGTGTTTTAAGGAAAACTGTATTCTGGTTTGTTTAAAGTAAGAAAGACCTCTGAGGTGAAGGTATTCTCCCCAGCTCGACTCTTGCCTTCCGATTGCTAACCCCTGAGCCCCTGTGAGACAGTTACAACCTGGCCTCAGTTCTGCTGTGGAGGGTTGGCAGGGGTCTGCCTTGTGCTTCAGAAAGAATAGCTAAGGGGAGAGCAGTGTCCTCCCAAGACCCGAGTGGTGACACCGGGGCCATCACCAATAGAACAGAGGAGGTCTGTGCCCCTCAGAGCAGCAACTTCATGTGGGTCATTGGTAGCTGAAGCTGCAAAGGGCAGCAGGAATAAGGCAGAAAGTACACAAATTGCCTGTCCCTCAGCACAGTTGGGATAATACCCTTGGGCTCTGGTGGGGGGGGGTGGTCACATGGAAGAAAAGTAAAACCTGACCATAAGGTTGGTGGAATTACACGATCTCTCCACTGAGCATTGAAATAACGCGTCCCTATCTTTTAGGCACACGCTTTATTTTTTCCGTTGGGCTGGAAAGAAGTTTGAGGAAATGTCACTGTCTACCCTCCCTTTGTCTTTTCTTTTTCAAGAACATCCAAGAAGACCTAGATGGGAAAAGTTAGAGAGACAGTGAGCACAATAGCAAAGGATAAAGTTACAAAGGATAAAGCAACAGCTCTTTGAGATAAGGGAGCCTGTAATGTTTTGCTTGTATTTGTTTTCCCTCTGCTTCCACTTTTCACTGAGCCTGCTTCCCCAAAGCCATAGCTAAAGATCAATGCCAATAACTGGTACCTGTTCTCCTGTGTTATTGGGAGTGGTGTCAGATCACTGGACTTGACATCTACTATGATCATCCGTGCTATACTGAATTAGTGGCCGCAATTCTTTGTCCTTCCCTGTACCCACATGTGACTTTGCAGTTCCTGCCGCAAAAGCAGAGTGTATTACCCTTCCCCTTGGCTTTGGACTTGACCCCATGACTTACTTTGGCAAGGCAGCAGATGTGCCACAATTAGGAGCTTAAAAAACGCTTGCGTGGTGAGGCTGGCCTCTTGCACTCTGTTATTGGAGAAGAATCCTCCACTCTGGGTAGCTTCTCCCTCCAGGCTGGGTCCCAGACTGAAAACACACAGAGAAAAGGTCTGAGCTGGCCAGACCCACAGCTTGAATGGAGCTTCTCTGCTGACCCCTGCCTAAACCTCTGGTTAGCCTGTGGACACGTGGACACATAAATGATTGCTGTCGTAAATCACTGAGCTTTGGGGGGATTTTATTATACAGTGGTAGCTGACTAATACACCCCATTTCTGGTGGAATGGAGGTAGAAAGGAATGGTTTTTGATAGGAATTCATCTGTCACCGGGGAAATGCCACTACATCAAAGGCTGGAGAGGAAAAAAGGTAATGGGGCTAGGGTGACAAGGAGGCTATAAGAAAAACAAGATGAATCTGGAGGATGAGAGAAAATAAAATCAGAGCAGTATCACCCCTAGGAGTGGGCTGTGCAAAGTGACTTCCTTTCAAAGAGTATAGTATGGGGAAGGGGGAGGGGGAAGAGCAACTTGGCAGTGGACTACCTCAGCCGGTGACCAAGGTCGACATTATCAGTGGTGAGTCAGGCTGATAGTGTGTAAGCCAGGTGTGATATGATGAGAATGGCGCCTTAACCTCTGGTCCTCTTCCCCAAACCCACAACCCCAGTCTAAGCATGGCAAAAACATCAAACTCCAATTGAGGGGCATTCTATAAGATAGCTGACCAGCATTTCTCAAAACTGCCAAGGTTAACAGAAACAGGGGAGGTCTGCAGGGAGGAGAATTGGATGAAGATGGTCAAAAGTTACAAACTTCCACTTATAAGATGAAGAAGTACTGGGGATGGAGTATACAGCATAGTGACTATAGTTTACCCTGCTGTGTGGTTTGCAAGTTGCTGAGAGATTAGATCCTGAAGGTTCTCCTCAAAAGGAAAAAAAAAAATTTCTTTTTCTTTTCTTTTCTTTTCCTTTCCCCTTTCTTTCTTTCTTTCTCTCTTTCTTTCTTTCTTTCTATACAAGATGATGGTATTAACTGAACTTATTGTGGTCATCATTTCATAGTATATGTAAGTCAAGTCATTATGCTGTACACCTTAAACTTATACAGTGCTGTATGTCAATTATATCTCAATTAAACTGAAAGAAAAAATATTTAAAAGCAAAAACAAAACAGGAAAAGTCTGAGAAACTGTCAGAGCTTAAGGCAACATAATAATGTAATGTGGTATCATGGATGGGATGCTGAAGAGAAAAAGAAAAGCTGAGGAAATCTAAATTAGTTCATGATAATGTATCAATATTGATTTATTAGTTGTGACAAATGTACCATATGTAGGACATTAACAATAGGGGAATCTGGGTGCGGGGTACAGGAGAACTCTGTACAATATTTGCCTTTTTCTGTAAACCTAAAACTCGTCTAAATTAAAAGTATATTTTTAACAATTAGAACAGTACGATTTTCTTTTTTTTTTTTTAAAGATTTTATTTATTTATTCATGAGAGACAGAGAGAGAGAGGCAGAGGGAGAAGCAGGCTCCCAAGGAGCAGGGAGCCTGATGTGGGACTCGATCCCAGGACCCTGGGATCATGACCTGAGCCGAAGGCAGACGCTTAACCATCTGAGCCACCCAGGCGCCCTAGAACAGTACTATTTTCTTAACCAAATTCTCACTTTTCCCCCCAAAGACTTTTCAAATTTTTTTTGCTTTGATTTCACTCATTGATATCGCTTCCTTCTCTTTCCTTAAGGCTTGGAAATCCCAGTTCACTCACCTCTCTTTGAGATAGTGTGTTCAATTTATCTCCCCGCCCTTCATTTGCTCCCATGTCACCTGCTGTCATCCTAGCACATCTGACCAGTTTTCCTGTTCCCTGATTTGTGCGCGTCGATAGCACGCCACCCTGGCCAGGGCAAGACCGGGCAGGTCAGGGCAGCCAACCACCATCATCTCAGCCACTCAAACTTTGTCATCTTAAAGAGCGTATCTTGTTTTCTTTGAGCAAAGATTATTTCTTTGAGGAACTCTGAAAACAACCCAGCATTCTCATTCTAGGCACCAAAAAAATCTTAGAAGTTAAGAACATCATAGCAGGAACTCTGAAAATCATCTGGCCTACACCTCTCATTTTAAAGATGAGGGCCAGAAAAAATAAAGTTAACAGGGTTAAGCTCAAAACCAGGTTTCCTAATGCAGACATGATATGTGCAGTTCCTTACACGAACTTGTTAGAGAAATAATGACCCAGATCAACTACATTCGTATCAGAAAATAGCTATTAAGTAGCTACTTTGGGCAAAGCATTGTGCTAGATGTTGGAGGCAACAGAAACATGAGCCAGAACTGTGTCTGCTCCCAGGGAGCTTCCACTCTGGGGATGGGTAGAAAATAACACCCATATGTTGAATAAATATAATAGAAGCAAGAATAATGTATGTGCCATAAGTAGTATAAGGTTGTGAGGAGGGAGGCATGACATCCAACTGAGGCTATCAAGAAAGGATTCATGGAGGGGGTTTCATTTGTGGTGGACTTGGAAGGATGGCTGATCTTGGTAGGTGGAGTTGAGGGCAGAGGTGGGGAGTAGGCGAGACACTGGGAACAGAAGAGCATGAGCCACGTCTGAAACATGGAAAAGGATAGTCTGCATTTGAGGAAAAACAAACCATTGGGTTTGGTAAGAAGATTCTTCAATAGACTAGAATAGCATGATGTAGGGCTTTCAGTGACTGTGGCTTTGGTATTTAATTCTGTAAGGAATAAGGGATGCCCAGGGGTGCCTGGGTGGCTCAGTCGTTAAGCGTCTGCCTTCTGCTCAGGTCATGATCCCAGGGTCCTGGGATCGAGCCCCGCATTGGGCTCCCTGCTCAGCTGGGAGTCTGCTTCTCCCTCTCCCGCTCCCCCTGCTTGTGTCCCCTCTCTCACTGTGTCTCTCTCTGTCAAATAAATAAATAAAATCTTTAAAAAAAAAAAAAAGGAATAAGGGCTGCCCAATTTGTGCCACAGGGAATGAAGATGTGGGACTCTCCCAGGCTTGGTGTTTTTCACTACAGAGGAGCAAGGTTAGAGCCACACTTTACTTCCAGCGCAGGAACCCAGAGGACATGGGGCTTAAGTGGACCAACACAAGCATAGCCAGTTATATGATGAGGAGGGAGTTATGCAACGAGATGAGGGCGAGGCTGGGAGGGTCAGGAAACTACAAATAAGAGGCTCATTTGTCTGGAATATTCTCTTATGTTGAGCATCAGGAGGGTACTTAAGGAAATTAAATTGGTATAATAGACACAAAATTCCAAAATGAGTGCTAGAATAAGTTGCAGATTTTCAAAGGAAAGGCTCAAACACTAGTTTCATAATTCTAAAAATACCCACCCCATAATAAGGCTGTCATGGTCAATTTTATGTGTCAGTAGGGCCAGACTACAGTCCCCAGTCACTCAATCAAACAGAAATCTAGGTGTTGCTGAGAAGGTCTTTTGTAGGTGTAATTAAAATCCAAAGTCAGGGGCCCCCGGGTGGCACAGTTGGTTAAGCATCTGACTCTTGGTTTTGGCTCAGGCCGTGATCTCAGGGTCGTGAGATAGAGTCCCATGTCGGGCTCAGAGTCTGCTTGAGATTCTCTCTCTCCCTCTCCCTCTGCCCTTCCTGCTCTCTCTCTCTGAAATAAATAAATAAGTCTTTGAAAAAAAAACCCAATCCAAAATCAGTTGGCTTTAAGTGAGATTATCTAGGTAATCTGTGTGGGCCTGATTCAGTCAACTAAAGTTGAAAAGCTTTAAGAGCAGAGCTGAGGTTTCTCCTTAGAAAAAGAAGTTTCACTTGTGGGGTACAGCTTTGGCTGCGGCCAGAGATTTCCAGCCTGCCCTTCTGGACGGCCTGCCCTATGGATTTGCCTCCACAGTCATGTAACTCAATGCTTACAATAAATTTCTTAATATGTATCCCCTGTTGGTTGTTTCTCTGGTTGAACCCTGACTGACAGAACGAGTTGAAAGAGGGGGTACTCAAAAGACAAGTTAGTGAGGAGAATTCCTTTGGACAGAGGTGTGCTTTGACCATCTTACCTCAACTGAGGTGCGGCTGTGGTGGGACCCCCAAGATTTTGACATGTGTTCCCTGAAGTTGAGGGCAGCTTGGACCCATAGCAACGGTCGAGGCTGAGAGTTGGTGAGCTTTCTCCTTTAGCAGAGGGGCCACCAAAACCAGGATGGAGACTTCCAAGTAAAGATATGAATGAAGCAACATTGACATTTGCTTCCTAGTGAAAACTGGCTAATATGATCACATGTGGGCTTTCTCAAAAGCCATACATCCATAAAAATAGAAAGCCTCGAAAAAGAGACAAAAGGAACAAAATTTTGTGGGCAAGCAAATAAAGGAGTGGTAAAAATCCTAGCAGAACCTGTGGTGGACCAGGGCAGGCCTTTTTCAGAAGGGCCAGGCTGACATTGCATCGTTCCTACCTGGTGAAGAATCGCCGGGAGCACCCTCTTTCTGTGAGTCGGCAGCTCTCAACAGGAAGGGGGGAGTATATCCCTAGCGTCTTCTTCCAAAGCCTCTAGTTAGGTAAGTCACTCCTTCCTGTCAGGGGAGGGGAGAGTAAGTGGGTACGGAGAGGCCAGGAGAATTATATAGTCATACCCTCCACGTGCCGTCCCCCCCCCACCTCAACAAGGGCTACACCATCTTTGTGTTATCTTTCTGGGTTTCACAAGGACCAATTTTAAAAAGACACAGACACAGTTGGATTAAAATACCTATCAGTTAAAATCCCACACTCATAATCTCCCAATAACAACACAGAGAATGAAATAACTTCAGAGGTTTTTTTTTAAAACCTAAATTCAGCAAAGTACAATTAATTTAGCAAAGTACAACCATAGAAAGTCAGCCATTGTATCCAACACCAGTTCTGGCTGGGTTTAAACAGAAAAGGGATTTACTGCAACCATAGGGTGCATCTTAGAGACCTTCAGGGAAGGCTGAAAAGGCAGGATTGGAAAATGGACAGAAACGAAAGGAGGCTCGCCCGTCAGGAGGGGCCTGATGCGCCCGCTGCACGAGTGCAAGGGCCGTGGCCTGCATCACTGCTGTTGAGCACACTTCTGGCCTTTGGCCCCCAGAAAATGGGCGGTGCGGCCACTGTCAGAGTTCTCTCCTTGCCTTGCTTCTTTGCAACACTAACCTCGGATTCAAAGACCCAGGTGGATGCATCTGAGAGGCTAAATGCTGTCTCCTCGTTAGGTGATCTGGGAAAGTAAATATCTGCTGTTTTCATCTGATTGTAGGAGGAAAAGAATTCACGGGGAATTCCTTAAATATGGGAAAGAGGTCCACATGCGAAGAAGGGAAGAGGAAAAGCGACAAATGTGTACTACAACAATTTTTGGCAGTAGGGCAAATAACCAAATATTTTCATGTATTAAAACAGGTCATACCTAACTCCACAGTTTCATATTCTATAGTGCTTTTATTATCACTGGAGAGATCAAACACGAAATTCAACTTATCAAGAATTAAAGCCCAGGGGCTCCTGGGTGGCTCAGTTGGTTAAGCGTCTGATTCTTGATTTCTGCTCAGGTCATGATCTCAGGGTCATGCACACACTCTCTCTAAAATAAATCTTTATATATATAAAACAATTAAAGTCCACAAAACAAAAAGTTAATACAACAATAAATCTTGGTCCCAAGTAGGAGAATCAAGTAAGAAAATAGCTAAAACAAGAAATACTGAAGTTCTCATGCTCATTATATCATATTTTTTCTACTTTTTAAACTAGAAGCATTCAGTATGTGGGTACAGTAATTTAACATCCATTTCTGTGTTCAGAAACTGAGCCTCAAGCCAATATTTAAAGATTTTATTTATTTATTTGACAGAGAGACACAGCGAGAGAGGGATCACAAGCAGGGGGAGTGGGAGAGGGAGAAGCAGGCTTCCCACTGAGTAGGGAGCCCGATGCAGGGCTCGATGCGGGGCTCGATGTAGGGCTGGATCCCAGGACCCTGGGATCATGACCTGAGCCAAAGGCAGACGCTTAAAGACTGAGCCACCCAGGCACCCCTCAAGCCAATATTTAAAAATGGCAACCAAACTTTCCTTTTATTTCTTCCTGACGTTTTCTTAAATATTCAGCTTTCAGTAACAATGTTGATAACCGTTCTGGGCATATTGATCCTTAATTATTCTTTATTTTAACATTTGCTACAATTTAGGACTCTCATTTTGAGAGTAAGGGTATTCTGAAATATAAACAGTTACTATTTTATTTTTTTAAGAGTTATTTATTGGAGAGAGAGAGGGCTCATGTGCCCACACAAGCAAGTGGGGAAAAGGGCAGAGGGAGAGAGAGATCTTTCATGCAGACTCCCCGCTGAACCAGGAGCACAGCCTGACTCAGGGCTTGATCTCATGATCCATGAGATCGTGACCTGAGCGGAAACCAAGAATTGGACGCTTAACTGACTGAGCCACCCAGGAGCCCCAAAGTTACTATGTTAAAACAACTTTTGCATAGTAGCACTTCCTTTGCTCAGTTGGAAGCCCTGAAAGTTAGAGCTCTTTGTACTTTCCCCACATAAACACATCAATCCTGGACAGGACATGCCTGCATGCATCGAAGATATTTTCAAAAATATATCTTTAAACATGTTTGTGAATTGGCATTCCATATTCTTGATTACATATTTTATTTGCCTGCACTTTTCCAGGCAACCATCGTCGAAACTGGCATCCCGAGTGTATCATAATAAGCATCGAAAACTTGGTTGACGTTGAGTGTACTTCTGGTTAAAGTTATGGCTCCCCTACTTGCTACTATTCTCTTTGCCTAAAATAAATTATGATTATCCCCCCTCTCCATCTCCAAGTCTGGCTAACACCTATTAGTTCTTTAAACTCAGCTCAGTCACCCTGTCTTTTGTTTGTTCTTCAAACACAAGAAGTTTATGTTCGTCTCAGAAACTTTGTACTTGCTGTTCTTGCAACACCCAGCGTTTCATATGGCTGGCGCCTTCTGATCATTTCTCAGCTCCACTGTCACAAAAAAATGACTGTGTTCCTCATCACTTCATGTATCACCATCCTCCTCCCAGCCAATAATATTCTCCTGCTTTATTTGCTTCATACTATTCTATCTGGAAATATTTCAGCTTATTAATTAATTTATTTATATATTTGCTTACATATTTCTCTGGCTCCTTCCCAACTTTAATATTGTGATTTATAATTAGAAATGTATTTTTGGTCTGTGTCCCATTTCTGGCACAGAGCTCCTAAAACCCTTGGAATATCCTAAGTGATGAGTGATAAAGGTGTCGTTATTCATAACAAACCTTTCAACCACACCTGAGTTTATGTTGATGAGGTAAATTTTGGAAAGCACCTAAGGATGCTGGCTGGTTGTCAGGGGAACCAACATTGTGTTTAGAGGATTGGAACTTTCATTCCTCCCCCCCGCCCCGGTGCCCCCTCCCCGACCCCCAGAGAGGGGAGAGGGGCTGGAGATTGAATTTGATCAACCATGTCTAAGAAATGAAGCCTCCATAAAACCCCAAAAGGACAGAGTTTGGAGAGCTTCTGGGTTAGTGACCCACCCAATGCTGGGAGGATGACACACTCCAAACTCCGTGGGGACAGAAGCTCTTGTACTTGAGACACTTCTGGATCTTGCCCTATGTATCTCTTCATTTGGCTATTGGTTTGTATCCTTAAAATCCTTTGTAACAAGCCAATGATCTAGTAAGTAAACTGGTTCCCTGAGTTCTGTGAATTGCTCTAACAAATTAATGAAACCTAAGGAAGGTGCTGTGGGAATCTCTGATGTATAGGTGGTGGGTCAGAAGCACAGGTAATAACCAGGACTTGTGATTGGGATCTGAAGTGGTTTGAGAGGGGGGTAGTCTCGTGAGACTGAGCCTTGAAACTGTAAGATCGGATGCTATTTCCAGATAGACAGTGTCAGAATTGAGTTAAATTGCAGGACAGCTAGCTGGTGTCAAAGAATTACTTAATGTGTGGGAAACCCACATGTCTGGTGTCAGAAGTGAAGTAGTGTTCGAGGACTGAGAGTAGAGGAAACACATAGGAGTGTGTTTTTCTTTAGACCACCCCACTAGAAAGAAAGCTCTATGGGAACTAGGACTTTGCTTGTCTTGTTTCCACCTGTTAACCTTGTGGGATGGGACTCTTGAGCAAGAAAGGGTGCCTTTCTGAGAAAAATGACACCACCAAGGAAATCACTCTTCAACGTTGGAGAGCACTGTAATAGTAAAAGACATCAACTGACCTCTTGAATCCAATAATCCTTGAAATAAAACCAACCTCCTGATTTTCCATTATGTGAACAAATTGATTAAGCTAGTTTATGTTGGTTTCTGTTCTTTGCAACCAAAAGAGTATTAACTAATACACCAGTAAATGGCATCTCCAAATTAAATCAACCAGCAACCAATTAGGGCTTAAATGGAGTGTCTTGTCATAAAATCCCACATCTGGTAGGAAGAGTTCTGTGATTACTCAGCCTCGATGCAGCCCCCAGACACCCATATCCACACATAGGAAGGTGACCGTGGTATAGCTCCCAGCTGGGGACTCCTCCACATGGCAGACACAGTTCCTGCCTATCTTTTAGTCCTTTGATCCACATTCCTTGTAAATAGAATCCGGAAATTCTTTTTTATTTTATTTTTAAAATTGAGAGAGAGAGAGAGATAGAATGTGAACAGTGGGGGGAGGGGCAGAGAAAGAGGGAGAGAGAGATTATCGCAAGCAGCCTCCACGCCTGATGCGGGGCTCAATCTCATGACACTGAGATCATGACCTGAGCTGAAATCAAGAGTTGGACACTCAACCAACTGAGCCATCCAGGCGCCCCAGAATCCAGAAATTCTTTTTCGGAAGGCTGAAGCTAATACTGATGATGGCATTCTCCCATCATGATTGACTTAGGAACAGGCATGTGATGCAATTCTGCCCAATGAAATATGAGAGGAAGTCTAAGGAGGCTTCTGGAAAAGTTGTCTTTGCTCTTCCAAAGGGATTTAGGGAAGGATGCCCTTTTTCCTTCTTCCAGCCTTTGGATATTGTTAGGCGAGGACATGCTTAGACCTGTTGCAACCATCTTGTGATGGGACTAAATAAGCCTGAGATAAAAGCCAACCAAAGCCTCGGGGTTAGTGGAACGAAACCATGGGGAGATGGATACCCAGCAGCCACAGAGCTCTTGCTCCTTGTGTACTACGAACGCCTTTACATGGAGCTGTGGGAACCTCCAAGGCTCTCTTTCATACTCCCTTATTGTTGTAGTGTCAGGATAGGGTTGGTCTTCTCCCCAGGCACTTCCTCATGCGACCTTGTGCGACCGGTCCAACATGTTTTCTTTCAAAAATCTACGGACCAATAGCAGACCCTAATCTTTATATTTAATGTGCTCCTCCCCTCCCCTCCCCCCGGGATATATGTAAAATTCGTCCAAGACTTGTTCCTCCTTGCCCCGAAGTGTTCCTAAGGCAGCAGTGGAACAGGCTGAGGCTCTACAGCTCAGCAATCAGGCAGCGGGGGAGGGGAATGCCAGTCTCCTCTTCCTGTGAACAACCCCAAACTTTGATTTAACCTGGTAGTAATGGAGAGAGAACCACCCTTCCTCCAGAGGGCAAGAAGATATTGTCCTCTCCCTGGAATCCCAAACTCCTCCCTGGACTGATGTCTCTTGACCTCCCTCTCTTCCTACCCTCACCACCCCATGGTGGTGAGGGCAGGTGGTGGTTGATGGTAGAAAGGTTTTTCTTTCACCAGTTCAAAAGCCCTTTGAAGGAATGAAACTGGCTTCAGTATGGCTCTTTACAGTGTGAAGTATTTAGTGTCTCTTTACTTCTCAGCTTTGGGCCTCAGTGTTCATGCCTGCCTGGTGTGCTCCAAATCTAGGGTTACTCACTTGTAACCACATTGCATTATTCAGGCTATTTGTGGGTGGGCACTGTCTTAATATATTTCTTCCATACACTGCTGTGAGGGAGACTGAAGGCAGAGCATTCTTTCAGGATGTGGAGTCTTCTGTGAGTTGTCTTCTAAGGACCTGGAAGCAGGGTCATCTGCTGAAGAATAAGCTTTAAAAAGTTGACGCTGAAGCAGAGATAAAAAAAAAAGTCACTTTAAAGAAATCAAATGTTGCTCAGGCAGTTAGGACTAGACTTTAACCTGATTGATTGTACTGACTTGTTTAGAGAACAGACAGGGGAAGTAGAGATGGTCAGCCATGGACTAATAAAAAAGGAGATAGATACAAATACAAATGGTGTCCAATTAAGGATGGGTCACAGAAAAAAAGAGATTAGGAGTGGATTTTAAATATTCTTGAGTCAATGGCAAAGCCAGTCTTAAGGTGGCATGGGTAAAGTTCATTGGTAGTTTCATGGCCTTGGCATATCTTCACTCCTGTTGGGAAGACCACCCTATTGAAAAATGGATACATAATGTTATCTTAACCTGATAAGAAGAGCTTGAAAGAACTGTGTTTCTAATTTTCTTCCCAATTCCACGTTTACCAATCAATGTTCTGAGGATGACATGACTTCCCATGTTGGTTAACCTAGAGGGTGAGTCATGTAGACTTCAAGGGTTGTGGTCCCTTTTGTACTATAAATAGTAAAAGGGCATTCTGATTTTATGCATCATAAACTTGGTGAGTGTAGTGCAACCCTCAGAGATGGACTTGTTCTTAGCAAGCTGATGAAAAAAGTCTGCGGAGCCCATGAGCCAGGCACCAAACTGTTGTATGGTAAGAGTCCCCAGACTAATAAGTGCTATCCTCCGAGGCCTCTCAGGAGAAGTTACTTACCTTCCTTTACTCAACATCTACCACCCACCCCAGTCTACCTTCTTTGAACACAACTGTGTTTTTGTATATAGAACATAGAAGGAACATGGGTTTTGACATCACAAGACCTGGATATGAACTCATCTTTTCTACTTTGTAACTGAGTAACTTGAAACAAGTCACCTAACCTCTCTGCACCTCAGTTTCCCCAGTGGTAAACTGGAGGGATAGTGTATACAAGACACATACTACCATCCCTGAAAAACAGCTGATACTCAGGAAACTCTTATTACAAATGTTGACAAGTGAAAAGGAGATTAACCTCAGGATCACACTGTGGGAAGAATATTCCATTGAACTCACTCCTTTCCCTCCAAGCGGTAAGGAAAAAATATCAGATGCTGTTCTATTAACACTCCTTTTACCTCCTACTCCACCCTCTCCTACTCTTTACCTAGTGAGAAAAAGGCTGGAAACCCAGCCTTTTGCTATATTTACTTTTCTCTTCTCCATTCTTTAGACTATGAACTCTTTGAGGAAAGAGTCTTTCATTGTGTCTTCTCACTGTCTAGCACAAATGGGAGCCACAAATGGGAGTCCATATAAAATTTTACATTTCTTAGCAGCTACACTAAAACTAAAACAGATGAAATTAATTTTAGTATTATATTTTATTTAACCCCATATAGTCAAAATATTATCATTATAACATATATCAATATAAAAATAATGAAGGTGATATTTCCTGTTTTTGTACTAAGTATTTTTTTTTAAAGATTTTATTTATTTATTAGAAAGAGACACAGCGAGAGAGGGAACACAAGCAGGGGGAGTGGGAGAGGGAGAAGCAGGCTTCCTGCAGAGCAGGGAGCCCGATGCGGGGCTCGATCCCAGGACCCTGGGATCATGACCCAAGCCGAAGGCAGACGCTTAGCGACTGAGTCACCCAGGCGCCCCTGTACTAAGTGTTTAAAATGTGGTGTGTGTTTTACACTTAGATCTCATCTCACTTTGCACTAGCCACCTTTCAAGTACTCAAGAGCCACATTTAAACTAATGCTTGTCATTGCACAGCAGGGGTCTAGCACAATCCCTGCCACAGAGTAAGGAAAAAGTAAATGTTCAGTGAATGAATTTATAATACAAAATGTTATCATTACATCTTCCTGCCTCTTAATAAACTTGTTCCTTTCAAAGTAGGGCAGAACAATAAACTATATTTTGCCTTTGATGTAAAGCATCTATAGTGCATGACCAACATGACTTAGCATTAAATTTAGAAACTATAATAAAACAAAGATCTTAATATGCACATTCTAGTATGACATTGACTCCACTGTGCTTGTGTAAAATTGTGGCTCAAAAAACTTGCAGCCCCTTCGAAAATAAATGTATGTATATTTTGTCCTCATTCGCATGGGCCATAGCTAATATTTCTGTAGCCTGGTATTATCTGCTATTATATTCCACAGAATCTCAGAGGCTTGTTCTTAAAAATTCAATTGAGATGCTCTACATCTAATTATTAACCCATTTCATTGTTCATTGCTTAGCTTCCCAGTACCATGCTCACTTTGCTTAATTGAAGATTAATTTGATCAAAAAGACAATCTGTGCCTTGTGGGACTTTTTTGTTTGTTCAAGATGATCATCCTCACAGCTATCTGGCTAATCATTTCCTACTATGAACTCCTGGAGTTGGTACTATTTGCTATCCCTTTCTAAGGACAAAGCTGTATCTACTTTCTTGTGTTTGTCCTCAATGCCTTTCAGTACATTCTAATATGCCAAGAATGTTTAATTCCCCCCTCACAATTGCTGATGATCACAACCAGGCAATTTTCCTCTCTCTTTATCACCCAGTTACTTTATGAGAGTTTGAAATGGGCAATAATACTACGGAGTGATAACCATTGAGTGGTCCGTTCCCACGAGTAACTTATGCCACACTTCACAGCGGTTCCACTGCCAATATATTTTGCCACTTTGCTGCTGAGAATGTCCTTACTAGGTTAGTATCTATAGTGGATTATAAATTTCCTATAACGGTAGTTGTGTGATGCATAGAATCATCAATGGCCTCTTATCAACAGCATTCCTGGGTCTCAATAAAACAGAGGGAGAGAGATATAAACAACTCTGAATCTCTCATGGTCCCCATCAAAGCTAATTTTTACGGTTTCTCAATCTGAGGAGATGAGGTAGAGTCTAATTTAAAGCCATAATTGTCCTCCTTTGGATTCTCACAGTGATTTCCTCCAACTTGCTCCTCTCTATTTTCTGGGGGAGCTAGGCAGTTTATATCCTATGGATTTGCTGTACCAACAATTATGGGGCCCCTTCCTTCTTTCAACAATTTGGCACCTACCACATATCTAGCTCAGAAGATACACTGGGGTCAGATGGAGCCCCTTCCTTCAGAGTACATGAGCTAGTAAAACTCCTAGAATCAGGATCAATTTCCCTGCTCAGGCAAGGCCCCTTACTGTCCTCACTGGTGTGTCTAACCCCAAACTATCTTGTTTCCAGTTTACTTAGGAAGAATTGTCCCAATAGCAGTCTCTTAAAAAGTCAAGGTAGTTTTGAATAGAGGTATTAGGTATTTACAAATCGGGTGTTTAGAATACTTACACATTTACAAATTCTGAGTGACATCCTGTTCAAACTTGTCATGCAGGCGCGTTTGGCTGCTCTGGAAATTAGAAGACGTTAAGATTGAATTCAAATAAAGTATTGCAGAAATCTCACAGGTGAAGCCCAGCTCTGTTGCTAGGCAACCTGACAGACTCGCAAGTGGGAACCAACTTGCCTCCCACACTTGACCATCTCTCCCCAGTGGTGGGACGCGGAGACCTCATTGGCTCCCGTCTCCTCTCACTAAACTCCAATTGGTCGGAGAACCTCTCACTCCGTTCCCGTTGGCTCTCGCTGTCTCTCGCCGCTCTGTAATTGGCAGGCCGGCTCTCGGGCCACCCCACGTCACTCTCTCACCCCACTTCCTCGGCCCTCCAACTTTGTCCCCGCCCCTTCCCCCGCCCTTCCAGCCACGAGGGAAAACCCTAGCAAGAGCCCGCCTCTAGTTTTCTTCGGATTGGTAGAAGCCGGACCAGGGGGCGGGCACTGCCGGACTACTCTGCGGGCCGTGATTGGCTGCTGGAACCCCTGTCCAGCCTCCCACCGACTCCCGGCCGTGCCGGAGTCGGGTGGGTCGGCAGCTATAAAGCTGGTGGCGGAGGGGAGGCGCCGCGTATTGGCCTTTCGTGGCTCACTCCCTTTCCACGGCCACCGCCCGGTCACATTTGGGTGAGTGCCCCACGAGGGGGAGAGCTGGGCTGCTGCGGCGCCGGGCTGGGTGAAGGCCGGGCGGAGGCGGTGTCCTTGACTAGGCCCGAAGGAGCTGCAGCTCCGTCCGGGTGGGGCGGACGCATGGACCCGGCCCGAGAGGATGGGGGCGCCGCGAACAGGGCCGTGCGGGGCCTCCCCTGCCAGGGGCCTGGGGCCTACTGCGGCGGGTTTGACGAGGGGCTGGGGAGTCGCGGCGGGGAGAAGGCGAAAGGGCGTTGAGGGCTAGGGTTCAAATGACATAGTCAGCCAGGGGCTGGAGGTGCCAGGGACGTGGCTGTGATCTCTTTGAGGGGATTGGGGCTGGGGAGGCGCATCAGGAGGGGATGAGGAAGGAGCTGGACTGCCTGGGCAGAGCTTTGGGTTAAGGGTGGACGCCGAGGGATGGGGAAGATCACGCCTAAATAGATGGAGGCTTGTAGGTTGGCAGGGGGTGTGTCCCTTTGCAGCCACATCTAGAGAGTTGCTGGGAGGAAGGGAAGTGGGCAAGCATAACTTTTCTTCCCCAGCTCAGGTGCAAGAAAGCATCAAAACCGTGATTTAAACTGGCTGAATACTTGGGCTGTTGAATGCTTCAGTCGGCTTGCTTCATATCTCACAAATTCCTGCCTCCCACCTTCCGCCTCCATATATTTTATGCCCATATTAAGGAAAAAATGGGTTTCCTTGGTGTTCTGAAATCCCGTACCCCTCCCTCCTGCTAAGAGCTTCAGGGCCAGCCTGACCTGATATGATGTAATGGGCAGGCACCCAGAGGGCCTTCACACAGTGGGGTTTGGGGTTAAGCCAAGTATAAGGTGTCTTTGAAAAACGTGTGTCCTTCTTTGACCAGTGGTAGAGAAAAGGATTACTCTGATCTACTCTGAAGGAGGGATTTGGACAACAGGTAATGAGGTTGTCTCTGCTTGTCATGTTTGCACTGTGGCCTTGGCCTTAGGCCATCCCAGGCTTCTTTGACTGCCCACCTCTGCCGCGGCTCCTTTCAGCTGCTGATGTTCTTGTCAGCCTGCTGCAGTAGGATGATGTCCTCTGGCTGCTGCTGAGTACCATTTGCTCCATCACACTGATGAACTGTGAAAAACAATGGCAAGATAAAGGACGAAATTAAGACAAATGGAAGTGTTCATATAGTTAACAGGTTTTTCCTTCCGGGATGGAGTTTGGACTTCCATTGTGCAGATTCTGTTAGAGAGCAGATTGAAAGTCCTTAACATGGATCTGTCCAAATGGTTCTTTGTATCTTGAGACCTCTAAGCAGTTTGTGTTCTTTATTTGAGCAAAACTTTGTTTTTTAAAATTTCAGTTATATTTGTAAGGGTAAGGAGGGCAGGGATGGCGTATTTTATGGGAGAGGAGAAAGACTTTATTTTCTTGGTGTTTAACCTTTGTAGGTCTCTTTCTCCTAAATTTGTAGGTTTGCCCTTTATTCAGTTCTAGTTTAATCAGTAACCCCAGTTCTTAGGAAGAGGTTTCCAATGGGGAGAAATTATGGGATATTTTGTTTGGGACCATAGAAGGCCGTGTCATCTGCTGGCTATTTCTGAGCCTTGCTTTTGATTTTGTTTTCTTCTTACAGATTCCTCCAGAGTGCTTTTACATTTTTCTCTTAACTGCGGGATGGACTTTAAGATATATTTTTTAAGATTTTATTTATTTCAGAGAGAGAGAGAGAGAAAGCACGAGTGGGGTGAGGGGCAGAGGGAGAAGCAGGCTCTCTGCTGAGCAGGGAGCCCGATGCCGGGCTCGATCCAGGGACTCTGGGGTCATGACCTGAGCCGGAGGCAGACGCTCAACCGACTGAGCCACCCAGGCGCCCCAGACTTTAAGATTTGTTGATTGAGATTTTAGATAGCTATTTCCTCAGTGCCCTAGAATTATTTAAAACCATAAAGCAGTGGAACTGAATGAGGGGAGATACAGTTGAGGTTCTGGTTTGAGGAATTTGATGGGCTATGTATCAGAATCTATAGTTTCATGTGGAAAAGAACAGAGGCTTATAATTTTATGTTGGGTTACTAACAAACCAAATATCATAGAAGGGTGTGATTTTTATTTTTAAGATTTATTTATTTATTTTAGAGAGAGAGTGGGGGGTGGGCAGAAGGAGAGGGAGCGAGAATCTCAAGCAGACTCCTCTGCCGAGCATGGGGCCCTCAGTGGGGCTTGATCTCACAACGCTGAGATCATGACCTGAGCAGAACCCAAGAGTCAGACACTTAACCAACTGAGCCACCCAGGCATCCTGTGTGATATTTTATGTCTCTCAAGATGGTGGTACAGATTCAGAAGGTTGAAAAACATGTTACCCAACCTAATGAGAGGATAGTAGGACTCAACTCAAATCTGTTCTTTCTGAGACTTCTTGATATGTGGTGATGCTCACTTGCTGTCTGTCAGCTGAGTGTAGTTAGAGCAGTAGAGGAGAAGCTAATTTTTCAAAGTCTTCATCTTTGCAAGTCTTGTGATTGGGGATGTGTGCCTATGGGAATGATGGTAAGAACAGCAAATGTCTTACTCCATTTGGATCCCTTACATTTTTCGGTAGAAAGCCAATTTGCTTAAACACTTTCTGGGCACTGTTCGGTGCAGCAGCTTATTTAAAAAGTGATAGCAAAAAGAACTTACTAATGAGGGCTGCTACAAGTACTCGAATCTAAAAGATTTGTCTTCTGTGATAACTCCAAATTCGGCCCCTCAAAAAAAATGGCAGTTGAATGCCCGTTACTCCAAGATCTCAAAGGGTTCAAAAGAATCAAAATACAGCCCCTCTCCCAGCAGGAGTCTAGGAATCAAGTGTGGCTAGGAAGACTGCCCATAACTAGTTTTCGTTGAGAGTAGACTATGAGGACTTTGTGTGAATGTCTTATACCTGCTGTAGAAGTGCGGGGCCCTGATTAGAAACTTGAGGAAACCTTCTTGGAAGAGGTAGCTTAGAACAGGCCCTTGAAGTAGGAGTCGAATTTATAAGCAGCCCGGGAACTCTGGGGAGAGCCAGGAATGTTTGTTTTTTACTGAGAGAACTAGACCGGAGTGTACGGGCATGGGCAAAGCCTTACCAGTAGTTGTGCTTGCTTGTTCCTAAGGAGGAAAGGTTGCCAGCTTTTTCTCATTAAAAAGGATGTCCCGGATTTCTCTCCTGTTAGAGTGAAAAAGATCAGCAGGCAACTGCTTCTGGTTTACCATGTACCTAAAGGTGTGCTGGATGCACTTCTCGGACTACTTGTTTGAATCAAGGCTGAGGAGGGATCCAGAAGAAGGAATTCAGAACTCTGGGTCAACCCCAGGAGAAAGCATCATTGCCTTAACCTGGCTGGTTGGGCCCAGCAGTCTCCGCATTCTTCAGTGTTTATCTTTGCCAAACCAGGAATCCCATACTGTGCCTCCGGAGGCTCCGGACATGCTTTGTAGTTACCTGCCCAGCCGCTTGCGCTTCCTTACCTGCTTCCTGCCCTGGCCCGCTGCCCTGCATCCGGTGCTCTGAAAAGACCTTCTGTTAGAAAGAAGCAGATGCCCTAGGGGAGACTGTGACAGTGCTGTTTCAGTCAGGGTAGAGAACCCTCCCAGCAGTTGCAGAAGAGGAGGGAAAGCCTCACTGCTTTCTAATGGACTGTTTCCGAGAGTGGCATTTACCGCCTCCATTTCCATCCCTGGTCTCCAGGCCTCTCTTTCTCCTGAGAGCTTAAGTATGCAGCAGTCTTCTGTGAATCTTCTTTTCTTCGGTTTCTTTCTTCTTTGCTCTAATGTCCTCCTCTCTCTCTCTCCTCCTCTTGCCCCTCCTCTCTTCCCCATCCTATCTATACCCTCCTCCCCTTGTTCCCCCTCCCCTCCTCTTCTCTTGGCCCGGCTCTCTCCACTTAAACTCTCCCCAATTGAAATGATCAAAATTGAAAGAGGGAATATTGGCAGTTTGGGAGAAATTTCCTTGATGAAAATAGCGTCAAACGCATATGCATACATGGTTTCAAGAAGAAATATTACTAAGTTATTTAGTCTCACCATGGAGGGGGAATCCTGTTTTCCCCTCACCAGTGAGAGCCAGTCTCTGTGGTCTACTTAATTTGCAAGTTACAAAAGTGTAATTCGAGATAATAAAGAACAAAATAAAGGTTATTTTCTCAAAATATATGTATAATTCTGTAATCCAAGAGGTTTCTTGGAAGGTAGAAGTCTTTATCTTTTCCTACAAAACTCAGGGTTTATTTATTTGGGGGGCAGGGTAAACTTAATGAAGTAAAAGGAACTAAATCTGTAAAGAGCTCTTAAATGATCTAATCTTGTAAAAGAAAGCTTACTAAATTATTTACTAAAAGTAATTCAGCGTACTGAATGTAGTCTCTGGTTAATCAGGCAAGGGCAGAAGCTAAATTTGCCAGCAGTTAAGTAGAGAGCAAAGGTAATTGTGTTTTCATAAAGCATAGAAACTGTTGTCTCAAGTAACAATCCTTCAGAACAGATGGACTGAAGAAAATGCTCCAGTGTCACCTTCCCTTTTTATTTCCACATAATTTAAATGATGCGAAAGCTTAATGCTCTTCTTTTTTTTTTAAAGATTTTATTAATTTGACAGAGAGACATAGCGAGAGAGGGAACACAAGCAGGGGGAGTGGGAGAGGGAGAAGCAGGCTTCCTGCCACGCAGGGAGCCCAATGCGGGGCTCGATGCCAGGACTCTGGGATCATGACCTGAGCCGAAGGCAGACGCTTAACGACTGAGCCCCCCAAGAGCCCCACTTAATGCTCTTTTATCTTGATATCACATGCTTATCTTTTTAATACAAGCACTGTAGGGAAAATCACTTTTAAAAGGTTGGGGAGGGTGGAGGTGGACATGTTGAAAAGTAAGAGCATAAGATTTAAATAAATGAAGGTAATTAGGTCTTGCTACAGAGATATGTGTTTTGTTGAAAAATACTAAGAACTAGGATAATGATGTATTGGTACTTTATATTACAAAGTGTAATTCACATATTTTATCTTCTCAACCATTTGGGAGGGCAGTTTAACTCCATTTTATAGATGAGAAAACTGAAGCTCATAGAGGCACACATTGCTAAAGCCACAAACTCCTAAGGGTAGAACAAACTTTTTTTTTTTTTTAAGATTTTATTTATTTGAGAGAAAGAGAGCATGAGTGGGGGCAAGGGGGCAGAGGGAGAAGCAGACTCCCCGCTGAGGACCCCGGGGATCATGGCCTGAGCTGAAGGAAGGCAGACACTTCACGGACTGAGCCACCCAGGCGCCCCTAGAGCAAACTCTTGAATGTGGGAGTCTCATTACTCCAGAGCTTGCTATTTATTTATATTCCTTTCCTTTAATTCTTAATAATTCAAATTTAGTAAAGACAACTAATAACTCCCCTGGCATCACCGTTGGTTTCAAGCCTGAATCAGTGATATGAACCTCGCATGTCAGTTCATTACCAGGACTGAACCTACCACTCTAAACACTCATGAACTAGGGGGGAAAAGTTTTATAAGCTTTAAGTACCATTTTTCTAAGCAAAATAAAATTCTGTTCTATGCAATGTAATGGGAAAAAGAAATGTTTATTTTAACTTATTTTGAATTGGAGTCATTATTTGAATTTGTGCGGTGATTTATGACTTTAAAAGAAGTTCTTATTTGAAATTCCTAGTGCCTGAAGGAGGAAACAGAGTGACAGACCTGGAGACTGCAGTTCTTTATTCCTCACACAGGTATGGCATCCTGTCATGCTGCTAAAGAAAGCCTTCCTCTCTAATGGAAGAGGGAAATTTAATTTTTATCCCAGGGCAAATAACCACTTGTGTGCCCCACACATTCTTAAAACCCATTACAGAGTTATGTTTCTTTAAATATTAGTTAATGCCTTAGTGCTTTGGGAGACTGTCCAGTGTTGTGATTATTAGACTCATGTTTGAAATCTAGAAACTAATTTTTTAACCTTTTTAAAGATAAAATTTTAAAAGAAAATTTACACATTTTATTATAAATACAGAGTCCCCATTATCCTTAGATTTTTTTTTTTTTATTGTGGATACAATGCTCTGAAAAATAGTGAAGTACCTTTTTAATCAGCAAAAAGTTATACAGGTAATTTTTTAAACTGTCAGATTTTTAAACTATATTCTATTTAGAAATTTTTTGTGATATTTAGTGAATTGACTAGAATACCTCATTGTGTATGGAGTTAACACCATAATGTGAACATCTCAGATCTTCAGCTGGCCTTTTTCTTACTGAATCTGGTCTACTTCAGAGAGCATTTGAGAGGACAGCATAAGAGCATACACTTAATAGGATGGTTAAAAGTAGAGATTACAGATCACAAACTATATCAAACTTTTTGTTGTTTGAAATGCCATGGAAACAATTACTTCCCTGTATTAATTTTCCATTCTTTTCCTACTTAATCTTACTCCTCCTTAATTTCAACCAAAAGCTAACTATTTCAAATTGGACAGCTTTTTATCAGGAATATAATGAGAACATCTTGGGTGTCAAAACCCCTCCGAGAATGAGCAATATTGACCGAATTAGATAATGTAAAAATTTTTTCCACACTAAGATCAGAGTCATGATTCACTTTCAGCTTGATGTATGTGGGTTAGTTAAGCTACATTTTTTCCCCCAAATGAAATAAGGCACTTATTTAACCTCTCCGAGGTTTAAGCGTAACAGAGTTATGCCTTATTTCTTAAGTACAATAATATAAGAATTGATCAGAGCTAGTCAGATTATGGTAAATATGGATTAATTCTGGAATCAAAGCCTTGCATTGCGGCTTTTAATAAACTGGTTTATATGTTCAGGAAGATTGTATATACTTGTCCATTTTATTTCCAAAAGCATTGCAAGCTGCTGGGCAAGGCAGAGAAAATCACACTGTCCTCAGTGTGTTTAGAGCAGTTTGAAGAATGGAAAGAGTCCAAAGTGATAACCTTGTGGGAAAGGCTGGGAAGGTGCCTAATCCTCCTGCTTCTGGTTTGGCGACTTAGAGGGTAGCATATAGGAGGGGTTCCTCTTATAAGGACATGGACTGGTCTTTGGTTTTGAACACTAGTTGTAGAGCTCTTTTCTATGGATTATGCAGAGGACTTAATCTTGTTTTACTATAAAATTAGAATCTGCCTGGTGACATTTTAGTTCCTTTGTCTTTATTTCAACTCCGGTGTAGCACAGTTTAGATTATCATAAGCAGATAGGTTTTTGTGGAAGACGGGAAAGGGTAGAACAGAGTGAAGAGGTGGTTCTCTGTTCGCTTAGTTAGCTGTTATGACAGCGAGGCTGTGAAGTCATTAAACGGTTGAGGCTAAAAATCTTCCTCCTTTTCCTGGCTTCTAATCAATCACAATTTCTGCCAGTTTTTTGCTTGCATAGTTTTTGAAGCTGTTCCTTCTTCACCCCTCATGTAGTAATTGCTCTAGTACATGACCTGTCTTATCTGGACTGCGCTGTCTGCCCCCTCACCCAAATCCATTCTCCACGCGGGACTGGTGGCTGTGCAGAACGGTGACTCTCAAGCTTATTTGGCTATGACCCTCAGTAAGAAATATACTTTATATTGCAGCCTAGGATATGTCTGAATAATCGAAACATTTTTCATGGAAGAATTCTTAAAGTTACTGTGTGCCGTGCAATTTGATGTTTTCTGTTCTTTTCTACTACGTTTTAAAAGGTGTTGTTCGCCATCCACTAAATTGATTCCGGAGTTGGAAAAACATTGACCCGCACACGAGTATGACCCCGTTACTCTTGTCTGAAACCCTTGATGGCTTCTTTTTGTCTTCATGATGACTTCGAAGCCCCCTGACAGCAGCATACCAGAGCCGTTATAACCCGACCCGGGTCTAGTTCTCTTGACCTACTGCTTGCCTGCTGTACTCACTGGGCCTCACATTTCACTTCAGGAAATCAGAAAACTTTTCATAGCTCTTTGTACTCTGCCTTTTTGTACGTTGTCCACCCTGTTGACAATCTCCTACCGCTATTCGCTTCTGCAGAGCCTTACTGATAACTCCTTACTCATTCTGAAGACTCAAGGCAGCACCAAGAAGCCTCTCTTCCCACTCCTCCCCTTTCCTCCAGGCTGGGTTAGGTGGTTCTCATAACATAATGTGACTGTCTCTGTTGTTTCACTTGTTTATTATTAGGTGTTTGTATCCTACACATGGAGATGGTGACTATTTGAAAAGGGAAGGGTTATCTCCTATGAAGCTTATCCCAAATGTTTGGCATGTAACATGTTGTCATTGTTTGAATAAATGAAAAAACATATAAATTCTTATATTTAGTAGGAAGATTCAGTGATATCCCTTGGGACCTTTAACTTAGATTTTGTGATTATATTTCTAGGTGCTTATTTTTTAGGTTTTAATATACTTACAACTTTTTAAAAAATATTTTATTTATCTGTCAGAGAGAGAGGGAGAGAGCACAAGCAGGGGGAGTGGCAGGCAGAAGGAGAAGTAGGCTCCCCGCTGAGCAGGGAGCCCGATACGGGACTCGATCCCAGGACCCTGGGATCATGACCTGAGCTGAAGGTAGACGCCTAACCGACTGAGCCACCCAGGCATCCCAATACTCTTATAACTTGATGACCTATGGGCTAAGGGTAGATTACATGATTTAAGAATAACCTCTCTGCTTTAGATGTTCTCTCAAGATTTCAATAATTAACAACTCACCAAGGCAGTAGTCTGTAATTTCAATATACCTAATACTATCCCAGAGTTTGCACAAATGACATAAATATAGGATTTGAGTTTTCATTTTTAGGCGTCAAAGTAGTAGTTGGTAAATGCTAAAGAACGTTGGTGAACCAGTAGGACCCAGGTAACTCTCATAAGCCAAGACCTTTAGGTGAATGAAGACCTGAAATTTTGTCATGGAGGGTGCACCTTCCAATTAATGTGATGCCTAAAAAGGAAATTGAGTTGTAGAAGTTTAAATGGGGAAACAGATTCTTTCTCTAAAACTAATAGGCTGTGCCATTCTTCAAAGCCTGACACCTAGGTATTTCGTACTCCTATGCTAGCTGGGTTCTGGGTAGACTGCCCATGGAAGTACTCAAGGGAGAGAGAAGATGGGAGGACGAGGCCGGCTTGTTTTTGTCAGTGGCGACAGCGGGAAGGGCAGGGGGAGGCGGGTGGAGGCTCGAGCTCCGCAGCAGAGGTGCTCGTCCTAGTAGCTCTGGCAGCTTCAGTAGGAGTGTGAGCTCTTGGGATCTAAATAACCACCTTCCTCCTTGACTCCTCTGGCCCTGCCAACAAGTTTGTAACCAGTTCCCTGTATTAAATCCTCCCCTGTTTGAAATATCTAGAATGACTTCTCTTTTCCTGATGAATACAGTCTCTAAAGAAATTGAGGAGGCTCTGATAGGTTATGTGACTTGCCCATACGCACACAGCAATGCTCTTGAGTGGCACATTTATTTTACTGTTAGTAAATAAATCTAGATACTACTGAAAGTATTTACAGTGTGGCAATAGTCTTTTTAAAAAAGAGAGGGGTGGTTTTAAGAAATGTTACCTAGATGCCACACAAATAATATGTGGATTACCAGTTTTCAAATGTGAATCAGAGTTTGGTTTTTTCCCCTGATTTAGAAGCTAAGTGATACCTTGTGGTTTTACGATCATTTATTGCCTATAGACTAGCTGTAGAAAGTATAGGATATTGGCATATGACCCTGTGATGAGTCCTAGAACTTACTTTTGCTTAAAATTTTCATCATTTGGGTTGTGGGGGGCTTCTTTATAATAACAGGGGCTTGTAGAGATTTACTTGGTAGACTTCTGTAGTGTGGCTTTTCTACTTGCTGAAATTGTTTAGATCATTTAAGAATGCAATATATTTCTGATGAATAACTGGCCAATTTAAACTTCCTTGGGTGGCCAGGAATAGATCAGGTACTTGAATTCTGATTTGTGGACCATATTACTAAATTGTCATTGTATTTTATCTTGTAGTTTTTTATAATAGAAGAATCTTATTTGAGTTTTCTTTACCTTTAATAATCCTGTCTTAAATCTAAAGAGACCTAGGTGGGGTTTTGTTTGTTTGTTTTAAAAGATTTTATTTTTAAGTACTCTCTCCACCCAGTGTGGGCTTGAACTCAAAACCCTGAGATCAAGGGTCACGTGTTCCACTGACTGAGCCAGTCAGGCGCCCCTGAAGAGGTCTAGTTTTTAAAAAGTGCAAATCTTTTTAACAGACAGTAATTTTAAATAGTAGTATTCCATTCATACTGTAATTGCTGCTTTCACATATTAAAATTGCCCCTAATATAGTCAGTGGTATTGTGATAGCATTATATGGTGACAGATGGTAGCTACACTTAAACCGTGAGCATAGCATAATGCATGGAGTTGTCAAATAAAATATGTTGTACACCTTTTGAAACTAATATAACATTGTGTGTCAATTGTACTTCGATTAAGAAAAATAATAATAAAATAAAATCACCCTAAATAAAATATACTAAACTTAGAAACTAAATTAACGTTTCAGGCTGTAGTTGAACTTTAATATTGATTTCTCAAGTTTGACAATCTGGAATTTATAACCTAAAACAGTGTTTTCTTCTGTTTTTCTTTCTAAAGCTCTTTCACCATGCCTGGGTCACTTCCTTTGAATGCAGAAGCCTGCTGGCCAAAAGATGTGGGAATTGTTGCCCTTGAGATCTATTTTCCTTCTCAATATGTTGATCAAGCAGAGTTGGAAAAATACGATGGTGTAGATGCTGGAAAGTATACTATTGGCTTGGGCCAGGCCAAGATGGGCTTCTGCACAGATAGAGAAGATATCAACTCTCTTTGCCTGACTGTGGTTCAGAATCTGATGGAGAGACATAGCCTTTCGTATGATTGCATTGGGCGTTTAGAAGTTGGAACAGAGACAATCATTGACAAATCAAAGTCCGTGAAGACTAATTTGATGCAGCTCTTTGAGGAGTCTGGGAACACAGACATAGAAGGCATAGACACAACGAATGCATGCTATGGAGGCACAGCGGCTGTCTTCAATGCTGTTAATTGGATTGAGTCCAGTTCTTGGGATGGTATGTTACATGTTACTCCAAGGAAACTCTCCAGGATACATACATAGGCCCAAATGACCTTTCAGTGAATGCCCATGCAGACTTACCAGTTAGGCTTGTTTGAGTATGGTCAGAAATGTAGCTCTTTCAACTTAACCTGAATTATAAACTGGTTATCTTTATCACATAGGACAAAATTATAAAAATTTAGAATTTTTTTTGCTTTGCCAAAGATGGGAAAGCATATTCTAGGAAAATAGAAGACTTCAGTGTATATGTATGATACTTCTAGTGGTGATCGCCTTCTTGTGTATTAACAAAAATCTTTTTCAGGACGGTATGCGCTGGTAGTTGCGGGAGATATTGCTGTATATGCCACAGGAAATGCTAGACCTACAGGTGGAGTGGGAGCCGTTGCTCTGCTGATTGGGCCAAATGCTCCTTTAATTTTTGACCGAGGTGAGTGTTTGGGAGAGCATTTCTTTTTTTTACTAGCAACGTATGCTGAGAAAGTTGAAAATACAAACAGAAGCTAGTACTTACTGAGTGTTCATTAAATGCAGGCACTACCTGCTCAGTGGTTTATATGTGCTATAGCGTGTTTGGTCTTTATAGCAATTTTATGAGGTAAGTAATGTCATTCTCATCTTACAGAGCAGTAAAATGGGTTTGAGTAATAAAGAGTAACTTGCCCACAGTCACTCATCAGTGACAAGTTTAATTTGTTTTCAGTTCAGTAGAGTAATTGTGATCTCCCAGTTAGAGATAGGAAACTTGCATAAAATGTTGTGTATCAAAGGAGTCTTAGGCCTGTCCTGGATACTGTTAGGTTTCATTTCAATTACATGTCAGTTTCACCTTGTGATTTCCATGCTGCAAGTGGCAAGAGTTGACTAGAGTTTAGGAAAGTCCCTAGATAATGCAATCAGCTGACTAACATATAGTCATCAAGGAGCAGAAATAATGTCATCTTCCTTTTTCGTTCTAATAGGACTTCGTGGGACACATATGCAACACGCCTATGACTTCTACAAGCCTGATATGCTTTCGGAGTACCCTGTAGTAGATGGGAAACTCTCCATACAGTGCTACCTCAGTGCGCTAGACCGCTGCTATTCCGTCTACCGCAAGAAGATCCGTGCCCAGTGGCAGAAGGGTGGGTTTCATCCACGTGCCTTGGTTTGGGTATCTGTTGAGGGGGCAGTGTGGTGTGCTGAGTGTCTTTAGTGAGATGATGCTTTGTGGGCATCCTTCATTAGTGTCCTTGAACTATTTCTTCCTCACCCACCAGATTGCATTTCCCCACAGATTCGGGGAATGTGTAATTTAGGGATACAAGGAAGCTTTGGCAATGAGGTATATCTATGCAAAAACGCTTATTTAGACTTACCCCAGTTTAAAAAAAAAAAAAAAATCAAAACTAGGGTAAAAGAAAGTAACTTGAATCATTTTCATCTTCGAGGGAGGTACTTTTACAAGGCTTTAGTTTGCAGCTGTGATAAATAAATTACTGAAGTGACCCCTTTCCTCCCACAGGTTGTTTGCATTTGACCTGTGAATTCATACTTGCTTTTCCAGTATCCTCATTAATCTCTGTCTTTAACCCTGCAGAAGTTCTTAAGATACTCAAAAGGACAGCATTTGAATTAGTGCCATTAAAACACACAGTATCATACAAATTAGGCTTTTTCCGTAAACCAACTTTGCTTTATAGAGGTTGTAAGAGAGGGTTAAAAAAAGTAGTGAATAATGTAATAAGATTCACAGTGGCCCTGGAGAAGAAGCATTCTTGCAGTGTGTAAAATGTCATACTGTTTGCCAGTATTGAATAGGACAGTGATTTTCTAACGTTACTAGGCCCCACAGTGAGAAGGACACTCTACCTTGTCTGTGCGTGCTCAACTCACTCAAAAATATCATGAAATCACTTAGCATGCCACAACTTAATGCAGTTTGCTATCTTCTACCCTATTCCATTTCATTTAAAAGAATATCCTAAGGTTAAAAAAAAAAAAAAACTGGCCCCAACCCACTAACTGAATTACAGACTCTTAAGACTCTGAAGTTTGAAAACAGTGATATTCTATCCCTGGACGTCTTTTTGATATGCATTTTAAGCCCTAGAGATATTTCATTATACAGTATATTTTTGGTTGCTGTTTAAAGATAGAAGAACATCCTAGCTTTGTTCTAAAATCAGACTTCAAAAGTTAGTGTTTTAAATGAATTTCATAATTTCTTTGGTTTTCTCTTTCAGAGGGAAATGATAAAGATTTTACCTTGAATGATTTTGGTTTCATGATCTTCCACTCGCCCTACTGTAAGCTGGTTCAGAAATCTCTAGCTCGGATGTTGCTGAATGACTTCCTTAACGACCAGAACAGAGATAAAAATAGTATCTATAGCGGCCTGGAAGCCTTTGGGTAAGAGAAGTTTATTAGGATTTTTTTTTCCTTCTGTGTGTGAATATTTTATCCATCTGTTAAACTGTTCTTTTTATAGATATGAATACTTTAAAAGAATCTTAAACGTCTTCAAGTCTAAGCCATTTATGTCATCAGTGAAGAAACAGTCCCAGAGAGGTGGAAGCATATCTCCATGAATTCTTTAGTCATTTCTACTCATATTTTCGGATTTTGTCCTTTTCGATCTGTTCCCGTTGTCACCATGATAGTAGAGCCCCATGAGTGCCTGGGTGTATTTCCTACGACAGCCTCTGAAATCTCTCCTGCCTCTCTAGCCCCTGTGCCCCATCCCTTCCTGCAGCCGCCAAACTGAAGTCGGCTTTCCTGCTTCTTCCACATTTCCCCAGTTGTAAGGCTCCCTAACGCGCCATGCCTGTTAGACTCATTCTGTCCCTTCTACATCTAGTAAAATTCTACTCAACTTTTTAAGACTCGGCTCCTGCAATATCCTGACTTTTGTAACGAAATAGACATTATGATGGACTTGAAATAGTAGTGTATTCTGTTTGCTGACAACAGAGCTTTTGTGAGTTTATTGACCCATGAGAATGCAGTTGTCTTAACTTGATAAAAAGCTTTGACAAAAAGGACCATATGTGTGCAACTGTTACATCTTCCCTGATAATCAGCATATTGCTACTTGGCTTTTAATAAATAGGCAAACCGAATCGTACACGCAGATTAGAATATTAGTTACATCGGCTAGTATAATAAAAATGTAGTCTTTGAACATTGTAAGATGGCCTTTTTTCTAAATCTTTCAGGGATGTTAAATTGGAAGATACCTACTTTGATAGAGATGTGGAAAAAGCATTTATGAAGGCTAGTTCTGAACTCTTTAATCAGAAAACAAAGGCATCTTTGCTTGTGTCAAATCAGAATGGAAATATGTACACATCGTCTGTGTACGGCTCCCTCGCTTCTGTTCTAGCACAGTAAGTACCTAGTTCCTCTGCCTCCTCTCATCGGGGGCTGTTAGGTTTTGAACGCCAAAGCTGGTGGCAGGCATGTTGGTGGCAGGTCACGGGGTGACATTTTATTTCCAGGTTCTCTAGCCTGCCGTCCATTGACTTAAAGGATGAGTGGGACGAGGCTACATTTACCCCTGAGTACTTGAGTTCATGCTGGCTTTCCTGGCTGCTCTTTTCATGGTCATCTTCTTCTTGACCTGCAGTCGAGCTGTAAATCCCTAGTTGACAAAGTAACTTATTTTATGGCGTAGTAACTTTCATAAGCCCCATCATTCCCAAAGAGACAGAAATTCTTGTTTTCAATCTCCTTATTGTAAAGCTTCAGGTCAGCTTCCTAAGGCTACAGGATGAATTTTTACTCCCAACTTCTGTCTTCCCACACATTATAGTTTTGGATCAGTGAGACTTTTTATTGTTCTTTATTTTTATTTACTTATTTGTACAGATTTTATTTATTTATCTGAGAGAGAGAGAGCGTGCGTGCACACAAGCTGGGGGAGGGGCAGGCTCCCCGTGGAGCAGGGAGCCCCATGCGGGGCCCGATCCTGCGACCCCGGGACCATGACCTGAGCTGAAGGCAGACGCCTAACAACTGAGCCCCCGGGCACCCGTCGGTGAGACTGTTTCGTAGCTCTTCTTCCCCTACACAGGCACTCACCTCTGCAGCTGGCAGGAAAGAGGATTGGCGTGTTCTCTTATGGTTCTGGTTTGGCTGCCACCCTGTACTCCCTTAAAGTCACGCAAGATGCCACACCAGGTAAATGCCGACTCTTCCAGCTGGAACGTGTTGGGAACACTCCATGCTGAGTGCTAAGGCTGACTCAGTGGCCTTCTCAGGGGAGCACTGGATTCCGTCCGGTAGAGCGTTACATTTGTGTCTTCATCACTTCTTTCAACACAGCCAGATTTTTACTCTGTACTCTAAGAATCTGCCTTAACCGGGTAAATGGCAGGATTTTGTCCGAGTCAGAATCTCTTCTTTCCTTTTTTCCAAGTCAGAAAAATATATATAATGAGCTTAAAAAATCTTTTGATGGCATTATGTTTGACTTTCCCTTCTTCAGCAAGTAACTTTAATTTTTACCTTTTATCTCGTTCGTAAAGCATTTATAACCAGGGGGATGATGCAGGCAGGGAAAGGGAATGTGTCTGTCTAATGCAGGCAGCTGTGGAGTCTGATCATATGAGTGAGTAATACCAAATCTTTCCTTGTTGGTTTGGTTTTATACAAGATATCTAATTTTTATAGATTTACGGTCCTGACTTATATTCCTGAGCAGGAAGGAGCAAAAACATGGAGAAAAACTGATGGAACACTTGGCATTACATGAAAACTGTGTCATGGATTGACCGTAGACAAGTTATTTATAGTTTCAAATCCCATCTATTTCCTAATTAGTCTACTGGCTGACACTGAACAAATGTCTAGTCAGAGATCATAGGAAGCTGCGCCAAACAGATACCATTTTTTCTTTCGACTAAATAGTATCTGGTAGTTCTATAAGAAATGACAAGTTGTCTTTCCATTTGGCAGCATCCGGTTCAGGTTTTGGGGTATGCTACTTTTGTCTTTTTCTCTTTTTTTCTTTTAGAGAGAGGGTGAGGGGGTGTGGGGTGGGGGACAGAGAGAGAGGGGGAGAGAGAATCCTAAGCAGGATCCACACCCAGTGCAGAGCCCGATGCGGGGCTCAGTCTCACGAACCCTGAGATCACGACCTGAGCCTGAGTCAAGAGTCAGACACTTAACTGACTGAGCCACCTGGTGCCCCTACTTTTGTCTTTTAATATTGGGATTTACTCTTTTAGGGTCTGCTCTTGATAAAATAACAGCAAGTTTATGTGATCTTAAATCAAGACTTGACTCAAGAACTTGTGTGGCACCAGCTGTCTTTGCTGAAAACATGAAGCTCAGAGAGGACACTCATCACTTGGGTAAAAATATTAAATTTTGTTTAAATATATAGGTATACACCCAAAGCCTATTGGAGGGTGCTAATAACCTGAAACATGTTATATATATAAGATAAGGGTATCTAGGCTTTATTCAGTACTAATCTGATGTCAGTGAAAATTATGGGGAAATAGGTAACTTCTTACGGGTGACTTGTATATCATAACTGATTTTTCATGTTCTCTGCCTTTCCTTTAGTCAACTATATTCCCCAAAGTTCAGTTGATTTGCTCTTCGAAGGAACATGGTACCTAGTCAGAGTGGATGAGAAGCACAGGAGGACCTATGCCCGGCGCCCCTCTCCCAGTGACGGCACTCTGGGGGAAGGAGTAGGACTTGTCCATTCAAGTACAGCCACTGAGGTAGGTAAAGCGCGTCGTGTTTGCTCTTGGCCTCTGACAGGGTAAGAAATTTCCATCCCCAGATCTCAGGGCTTAGGGGACCTGAGACTGAGCCACTTAAAGGAATGTCTATAAAGCAGAGTCCTTCAGAGCAAGGGATCTGGCACTGGATTCCCGCTGTGCCATTTTCTAAGTCTAATTTCTTAAATTACTAGCATTTTTAAAACTTTAAAAAAAAATTTTTTTATTTATTTAATTGCCAGAGAGAGACACAGCGAGAGAGGGAACACAGGCAGGGGGAGTGGGAGAGGGAAAAGCAAGCTTCCCGCCGAGCAGGGAGCCCGATGCGGGGCTCGATCCCAGGACCCCAGGATCACAACCCGAGCCGAAGGCAGACGTTTAACGACTGAGCCACCCAGGCGCCCCAGATTACTAGCATTTTTAAAACGTGCAGTAAATACTAGGTTCTGTTAATAATACCAACATTTAAAGGAAGACTGGTGTAGAGAGAAGGCCCGTCATGCCTGGGTGAGGGCAGAATTTGGAGGCTCTCATCTCTTCTAAGGCCATTGTCAAATCTGTCTACAGATTGTCAAGAAGTAACACTAATAGCAATAATTTGAATTCCTGTTATATGCTAGGAACTTTATTTACATTTTCTAATTTAATCCTTACAAAATCCATCTTGAGGTAAATGATACTATCCCCATTTTAGAGACAAAGCTGCAAGGAATTAAATGGCTTGCCAAGGATCATGGCCACAATTCAACCTGAAAACTTTATAACCCCGAAGTTGTTTATTTTATCTGCTCAGCACAGATTTGATGAATGCATAATCTTGCTTCTTGCTATTACACCAATTAGTCAGCTAGGCAGGCCACCAGAGTCAGAGCTGGAGATGCGAGAGTAACAAGGAGAATACCGCGTATGGTGGCTCTCTGTGGCCTTCTCTCCCTTGCTCTGTATTTGTATCATAACTTCATTAGAAAGTAAAGAATAGCTACTTAGTTCCTTCCACAAAAAGCTCTAGAGAATATACATTTAGCATAAACCTCTCCAAAATTGTCCTTTCTCAGTTTTTTGACTAGAACTTGGCGCCATGACTCTTTAAAAAGAAACAAAAAACCAACCAACAAAAAAACTTCAAGAGTCAACAACTTTGTTTCCTTTGATTTTAGCATATTCCAAGTCCTGCCAAGAAAGTGCCAAGACTCCCTGCCACGGCAGCAGAACCCGAAGCGGCTGTCATTAGTAATGGGGAGCATTGAGATACTTCCGTGCGGTGGGAGACTTCAGTGCCGGTTGGGTTGGGGGGTGTACGGGAACAGTTCTGGGAATGTGGGATGTCTGGGGACAGTTGTAAAGGATTACATGTTGCGTGACTTTTTATGTGACTGACATGGAGCCTGGAAAACTATCGTGTTCTTGGGAAAGTCTCTTTGCTCAATTTGCTAACGTGCTTCCTCTTGTGGTCTAGCCAATGCTTAATGTACGGGAATGTTTAAGGGCTCTGTAAACCTCATACCTCTCTGGCCATTTGTATGCATGAAGCTTAGTTTTTCAATGTGCTTTGATGAATCGTGTGCTTCAGGCGAAGAAAGCAGAGATACTAGTCTCCAATTTTAATTTTTTTAAACACGAAAGAATTTTGTACTTTGAACAAACAAGCTTACTGAACGTACCTGTGGTTTTTGAAAAAAAGTTTCTAGTTTAGGGAGTGTAGTCTTAAAATCTGTTTAAAAATGGCAAGACAAACATGCTCTTTTTCTATAATTTATAAATTCTGAAGAGGGAGAGAGTTGGGATGGTAGCACTGGTTCTGGAAGCTGGAATGTTGTTCCAACTCCAGGCCAGCAGTGGCGAGTTATTGCCATGAGTTCTGTGAACAGAGAGATGCTAGCATTGAGCAGGCGTCTGGTACAGACAACGGGGCACGTCGGGAAGCTACGGACGTAGCTCTGGTTCACTCCGGAATCATTGGTTCAAGGTGGAGAGGTCAGTGGAGTGGTGTATGAGGAAGTTGGTGCAAGCCTTCTTTGCACCTTAGTTTGAAGAATAAATAAAACACTTTCCTGGCTGCCTTTTAAAATTTTAAAGCAAAATGGAAGGATGGGGCGCAGGGCATTGTTAGGTTACCTCTGATGCTCCAGTGTTAGAAATTCAACTTAAAGACTGACAGCCTAAATTCATGGTGTAAGTATTCTTTTTCCTTTCTTTTCCCTTTTTTTGGGGGTATCTTTTCAATGAACATTAAAAAGTACAACCCAAGTTTTATATAGTATGACCAGCCAAAAAAAGTATTCCATTTCAAGGTCTGGAAGTAGGATTTATAAAGCATTTTTTTTTTCAGACTGTCACCTTAAAAAAAACAACAAAAACTATCACATGGGATGAATAAGCCGACTGGTTAGACAGTTTTGTAGATTTTCTTGGTGCTGATCTATGACATGAGCCTTATAGATTGTAAAATAGAGATAGTTGGAACTAATGTACAGAACTAAATTTTTTAAACTTTATTTGCTGTTAAATTCTGTGATGTTTCAGTTATCTAAAACTTACACAAATATGAACTGTCATGTTTCAGACTGCAAGGTAATATGTAATGTAGTGTTTGTAAAATACTCTTGTCTGATATTAACTAGTGGTATTGTGATTTGTACAGTTGTAATTTGTTAAAATGACTTCATTTTAACATCCACTGATGTAGATTAATAATGTAAGTTCACATTTAAAGATTAATGGGGAAATGGTGCATGTAATACTTTCACAAGTATTGGGAGTTTGGTATGTTTTGAACAGAGTAATTTAACTTTTGGGTGTCAGGAAATGGGTTTTTCTCAAAGTCCATTGCCGGCAATGGGCAAGCCTGGTAATATTGGCACAGCATTAACTGTACACCTTATTAACAGTGAGGTGAATAACTTTGAATAAAGTTTTAGAGAAATATTTCAGATATTTGCATATTCTTTTCCCCTCCTGAACTAACAGTTTAGGCAAGAAATCAGCTAATATGCTATTTTTAAATGTGGGTGTTTGTTTCATTTCTATTCATTCACTCACTAATTTATTCATTCACCTTTTTGGTAAGATTTTATTTATTTATTTGACAGAGAGAGCACAAGCAGGGGGAGCAGCCGGCAGAGGGAGAGGGAGAACCAGACTCCCTGCTGAGCAGGGAGCCTGACGTGGGGCTCGATCCCAGGACCCTGGGATCATGACCTGAGCTAAAGGCAGATGCTTAACCGACTGAGCCACCCAGATGCCTCTATTTATCATTTAACAGACATTTGAAAACCTGATATAAGCAAGATACTCTGAATTAAAGAGTTAAAAGATATATGGTCTTGGCTTCAAGGAGCTATTCATCTAGTATAGAAGAATTTGTACTGATAACTTATTATTCTTACACTTCAAACAAAGACATTAACTCCCAAATTGGGTAGTAAACATGTGTAAACTTTGCTGTAAGTATTTATGAAGATAATTACTATGTTTTCCTAAAAACCACCTAAGATTTAGTGTTGCCAAGTAAAGATTAAAAGCAAATTTAACAGCCCATATAGAATGGCCTACTATCAGCAAGAGCCTCTGACCTAAGAGCCACATGTTTTGTTTTAAGATTTATTTAGAGAGAGAGCATGAGCAGGGGAGAGGCAGAGGGAGAGGGAGACTCTCAAGCAGAATCCCCACTGAGCATGGAGCCTGACGTGGGGGCTTGATCCCATGACCCTGAGATCATGACCTGAGCTGAGATCAAGAGTTGGACACTCACCCAGCTGAACCATGCAGGCGCCCCTAAGAGCCACACGTTGCTGGTGCTTGCAGGGGTTTTATAGAGTTTTTGCAGTGGCAGTAACACTGGACTAGGTCTCCTCTAAGAGCCTATCCACTCTCAGGATTGTATGAATTAGGAATTAACCCAGACTATTTTCTAGCCCTGTTCAACTCATATCATCATGTCATGTGTAGACTCAACACTTAGTGATAATTTCTTTTATTTTCTGGGCCAGTCTGTCCCTCTGGGTCATTTAGAAAATGGGCTAGTGTTCTTTCTCTAAGGTCACTTTTGCAACTTCTTCCATCCTAATTAATGTGCTTTAGGAGTTCTATCCTTCCCTCTGCTTGTTGGAATTTTGTGCTTTTTCTATTTGGGCACTTAACTTTTGTTTTTAACCTTCTGGGTTTTTGTTTTTATGAGCACTAATGAGTAAGTTTAAGATTAACAGGAGATAAAACTCAAACAGATGCAAACAGCTACTTTTGATCTTCCTGTGACTCAGTTGAAACACTTCCTTTTTTTTTTTTAGATTTTTTAAAAATTTATTTATTTGACAGAGCGATAGCGAGAGCAGGAACACAAGCAGGGGGAGTGGGAGAGGGAGAAGCAGGCTTCCCAGCGAGCAGCAAGCCCAATGCGGGGCTCCATCCCAGGACCCTGGGACCATGACCTGAGCCGAAGGCAGACGCTTGACTTAACGACTGAGCCACCCAGGCCTCCTAGTTGAAACACCTCATGACTGCTATTTGAAATGTCCTGAAAAAAACACTGAAGAGGTCAGTAGAGCAGGGAACGTAACAGGATCTTTAAATAATTTAGAGCTAGGTAATCTGGACATAAAAATGAACACTTTAAAATTTCTAGCAACTACCTTTTTTATTATGTTCAATTAGCCAACATACAGTACATCATCAACTGAATGGGAAGAAATCTAGCAACTACTTTTTTTTTTTTTAAAGATTTTATTTATTTATTTGAGAGAGAGAGAATGAGAGAGTGAGAGCACATGAGAGGGGGAAGGGTCAGAGGGAGAAGCAGACTCCCTGCCGAGCAGGGAGCCCGATGCGGGCCTCGATCCCAGGAGTCCGGGATCCTGACCTGAGCCGAAGGCAGTCGCTTAACCAACGGAGCCACCCAGGCGCCCCTCTAGCAACTACTTTTAATTAAACCTTGGGTTCCTCATTTTTTCCCTAGTTGGTGGTCAAAGTAAATAGTTGACCTGTGATTCCTCCCCACTGCCACAAAAAATTATTATAAAGGTAGTAATTTGGTGCTGAAGATTATGAATACCCATCCTCAGGAAGTTTATAGATCAGCAGGGCTCCAGCTTATAATAATAAAAAATACATTTTCATTTTAAATGTTTACAAGTAAAAAGGAATTCATCTTTGTCCTATTTCATCATTGTGCAGGCATCTATAGTTAAAAAGGAATAGAAGTTTTGTTAGATGGGGCACCTGGGTGACTCAGTCATTAAGCGTCTGCTTTCGGCTCAGGTCATGATCCCGGGGTCCTGGGATCGAGCCCCGCGTTGGGCTCCCTGCTCGGCGGGAAGCCTGCTTCTCCCTCTCCCACTCCCTCTGCTTGTGTTCCTGCTCTCACTATCTCTCTCTGTCAAATAAATAAAATCTTTAAAAAAAAAAAAAGTTTTGTTAGACGAATTTTGCAAAAGCGTCCCTGTGCCTCCACGTCTTTCAGATGCTGTTACACTAGCACCTCCAGCCCATCTTAGCAAAACTTTGTAAATCTTTGGGGCCTCATCTCAAGAGTTGCTTCCTCCTTGAAGGCTGACTGGACTGCCTTACTCTGCAGTATGCACATTTCATCCGATGTATCGAATTTCTTATTCAGGCTTGCAAATTCCTAGGGGATCTGTTCTCTGCCTACTTCAAGTCAGTACCACACTCACCGAGGCTCACAATGTTTTCATCTACCCTGTGTCCTCCATTCCTCAGATGTGCCAAGTTTATTTTTCCAGCCTTAGAGCCTTTGGTCTATATAGCCAAACCCTCGGGCCCTGAATCAAATGCTCTCTGCCCTGCCTTCAACTCCAGCCACAGGTGTGGTAACTGTTCCCATTCAGTCTTTGACCAGGATCTCAGAGAAGACCTAGCACCTTCCTTTGGATTCCTGCTACGTACCTTTCACTTAAGCCTCACTGTAATGTGGGATTCTCACAGAACTCACTTGGTACAATTTCATAGCTTGGAAGTACAGAGAAGTTCCCATGGGGCAACCCTTGACCCGTGGTGGACATTTGGCTGGTGGATAAATGTTTCCTCCTTTCATCCCTTGGGTAGACAGTTCTGAGCAGCATTCCAGAAGTTTCCTCTGAAGATCCTGTAGAATCAGCTACCAGTTGCCCATGGCCAGTTTGGCAGTGTATCCTTACGTTGGCTTTCCTCTTTTCTGTTTTTACTCCTGTGCATCTTCTGCATCCTGGGATCATTTCCCAAATAAGAGAGTTGCATGTAAGCTTTTGTCTCAGGCTTTTTTTTTTTTTGAGAATCCAGGCTAAGACAGTCAGTACCCAGACCAGCTCTATAATGCAGACCCTCGGGATAGGAGGTTAGAGCTGATTTACTCACCCGTCGTGGCAGTCACCCCCACTGCCATTTGTGGTAGGCAGAATGTAGTAGCCACAGGACTCCTCCCACCCCCACCCCCGAAGATGACTATCTCTGGAACTTGTGAATAGGTTACCTTGTTTGGCAAAAGCAAATGTGATTAAGGTTAAGGATCTTAAGATGGGGAAATTATGCTAGATTGTCTGGATAGGCCCACCCTAATCATGTAGGTCCTTAAACGCTGAGACTTTTCTGGGCTGTGATCAGAGGGAGATGTGAGTATAGACAGACGGCCAGAGAGATGCAACATCGCCGGCTTTGCAGATGGAGGGGGGACCACGAGCTGAGGAATGTGGGCAGCTTCTAGAAGCAGGACACAGCAAGGAAATGGATTCTGCTCTATAGCCTCCAGAAAGGAACTCAGCCCTGATGCCACCTTGATGTTAGCCTGGCCAGACCTGTGGCGGACTTCTTTCTACCTCAGAACTGTCAGATAGTAATCTGTGTTTAAGCAGCGACATTTGTAGTAATCTGTTAAAAACAACAGAACACTGAGGGGCTGTTGGTAAGCAGATACTGACCGGCCCTGACGTGTGGGAGCAGCACGATTACCCCCCAGGCTCATGTCTTGGTGCGGGTGGATGAGTACTGACCGGATCTTACAGTACCTACGGTACTTGAACAGTAGGAGGCCCATGAGAAAGACTGTGCATTTGGCTAGTTTTTATTAACAGCTTGGGAAGCCTGGGGAAAAAAAATGCAGGCATAAGTCAGCCAACTCTCAACCCGAGGCCCACTGTGGAAGCTCGGGGGCCTCTGCGGCAGGGATTAAGGAGAGCCTGATCTCCCGCAGCAGAGGGAAAAGTACCTCAAAGAGGCCTGGGGTCTAATGGTAAGGTTGGCTGAGCTGCAGATGGGATAAAATGCTGTCTTGACAATTCTTTATCAAAGTTGGAGCCTTGTTAGGAAGAGATTGGGACACTGGGGCCTAAGTTAGTAACTTAGGTTAATAACACAGTGTAGATGCACCCAAACATGTTGAAAACAGGGTTCCCCTAACATGGGGCTGGCTGGAGTGGCTTGTCCTTCCTCACCTGAGGACCTGCTGAGACCTCTGGTGAGGTGGATGCCTGCAAGATGGTGAATGACCTCCTTGAGATCCTCCTCCAGTGGTAAACCCAGAATCAGGTCAGGTCTCAACATGGTTTCAACACAGCCCGCACAGAGAAATACACCGCTGTGTGGGAGGAAATAGCTTGATTGCGGAAGGAGTTGCAGAATCGGGGTAATGTGTACTCTCGGGAACCAGGGCAAAATGTGTTCAAGTGGATCTGGAGGGTGTTGGGCCAGGGGTGGAGGTGGAGGGAAAACTGTTAGGCTGGCTAGGGAGAGTTCATCATCACAGGAGCATTTAGCCATGGCTTGGACTGAAGGATACCCGCAGCTGGTTCCCGTGTGCAACTGGGTTGGCTACAGAGCTTTGGACCTGAGGAAGGCACACAGTGAGTGAGTCGGAGATGGCAGTGTTAAGGAAAACGTCGACTGAAGAACCACCTACCTACATCGCCCAGGAGGACACTGCCTTCACTGAGGCAATAAAGAATGTTCTGGGGAGGGGTGTCCCAGCACCTGCGAAAAGGTCAGTGGTGGCTGCCCATTGCCAGCAGGCCTTGACAGTAGGAAATGGAACCGGGCATGCTACTCTCAGCAGGGGTGATGAGATTCTAGAACGGCAGAGGCTGTGTATTCCTACTTCAGCGTCAGAGGCAAGATGGACATAATAGAATGGACAGTCAGGCTGCAGTGGCAATCAAGGTACCTTGATCTGCTGGGCTTTGTGACAAGGGCTAATAGGTCACAGAGTTCTGAGTGACAGCTAGCTAGAGTGTTGCTTGACTCGTATAACCAAAAAAAAAAGAATGAAAAGAGGCAAGCTGGTGAGCAGAGACTGATATAGCCTGTCACGACGGGAAAATCATGGGCCCAGATTTCAGTTCATTTACAGACCCAGGGCACAGGGATAGGGAAGGCCAGGTCTTCTTGAGGAAGAGCCCTGGGGCACGAGTATATGCAATATACATACCCAGAATTTTTAAGGACTGTTGGATAAAAAGTCTCCACTGAAACGGATACAGGGAATCCTAAACACTATTATGGCCTTATGTGGGGATGCGGGTCTTTGGAAACCAGATGGTGGAGTTCATGCCAAAGTCTGTCTCACAGTGGGTCCCACCTTGGGGTTCTTTCCCCAATCTCCAAGCATATATTTGGGATAAATATATTTAGACCACTGACCTGTGGAGGAAAAGGCATTATGGGAGGAAGAACCACATGGAAACCTCTGGAACTCTACCCTCTCCCAGGTCATGTTAGTAAATCATGAGCAATCACATGAGGAAATGCAGCCATGAGTATTACCATTCAAAATCAGTATGATCATCAAAAATGTTTAAGGACACAGAGGTGACGGGCTCCATCATAACCTCCTTTAACTTCTCCATCAGGCTTCTAAAGAGAGCAACAGAGAGCAGAGGACGACCGCGGGTAGTCGGTTTTAGCTGCCACGCCGGCTGAGGTATCCTTCCTGGAAGCCTCTGGTATCCATCTGCAGCTGTTACTTCGGAAAATGCATTCTTCTCAATTTCCCTCAGAGAGGAGGGTCCAAGCACTTCATATCCCCCAGGGATGGGCAGCTACTGTCCTCACTCTAAGCAGTTGTAAACCTCCCGCTCTGTGTCACAGGAGAGTCCGAAGGACCTTAATTATCTTGCCATCTGCCGAAAGTCATGCTAGTCCACTGGGCTGTGACAACGTGCTGGGTGGATTTAGCATCAGAAAGTGGCAAGAACTCAGAACCCTAGTAGGACTTGTGTGTGCCAGAGTGGGGGTGATAAAATCCAGGAAGAATCAGGGGCCTGCCACACTGAGGAAGGAGTCAGGAGCAGTGAGCTGGGGGCCTGGCTCCACATTCCTTCCACAGTAAAGGACCATTTGTTGCATCTTCTACCCCTTAGTGCTGAGACAGAGGCACAGGGTTTGGTGGCCTGTCTGGGTTTGGGAAGTGCATGCATTGTACTTAGTATAGTCCTCCAACCCCTGGGTCATGGCTGCCAGTTTCAAGTGGATCCCGCGCGCGTGCACACACACACACACACACACACACACGCAGAGCCCGGTTCGGGCTTTGCTGCAATCTGCATTGCCACCCAGGCTGTATACAGGGCAGGGCAGTGAAGAACACTGTGGGGTCTCAGGCCAGCCCCGTAGGAGGTTACAGCACAGCGCTCTGGGGGCCTGGAGTGAGGCCGCGCTTTCCACGGCAGAGACCTGCTCCCGCTCCTGGGGGGCTCCTGGGCCCTGGTAGAGCCGGAGCCCCTGGTGATGGGACACTAAGAGACAGAGCCCACATTGCTGTCTCCTCAGGAGCTGGGCGTTATCAGACCCATGGAGTCATCAATTCAGATGGGCGCCGTAGCGACTCACCTTACTGGAACTGACGTCTACTGAGGAAGGGGTTTGCCTGTCCTGACTGCAGTGTATCCTCTAATACAATCAGGCTCCGACCCAGAGAACATCTGCTCCGTTTTCATGGTCTCTCGTAACATTGCCTCAAAGACTCTTTTGGTAAAGGCCACGGACACTTGACCATGGGACCTACTCACCCTCCTGGCTCAGTCGGTGGAGCATGCAACGCTTGATCTCAGGGTTGTAAGTTCGAGTCCCACGCTGGGTGTAGAGATTACTTAAAAATAAAATCTTAGGGGTGCCTGGGTGGCTCAGTCGGTTAAGCGACTGCCTTCGGCTCAGGTCATGATCCTGGAGTCCCGGGATCGAGTCCCGCATCGGGCTCCCTGCTCAGCGGGGAGTCTGCTTCTCCCTCTGATGCTCCCCCCTCTCATGCTTTCTCTCTCTCATTCCCTCTCTCAAATAAATAAATAAAATCTTAAAAAATAAAATAAAATCTTAAACAAAGCTACCCAGGCCTGGGCACCAATGGGTAGAAGTGGGATAGCCTTCTCTCGCCATCACAGTCGAATTGGTACTTCTCTTTCCTACATCCCAGGGTCAGTTAGATCGGAGGTTATGGTTTCCGGGGGCCGGGGGATGCTTTCCCCAGGGGACCCAGTAAGGGTCCAGTGAACTGGAATCCGTGGCTATCGCATGGTCACGTTGAGGTCTCTGTGTGAGTTGATAATCAGGCAAAGAAAGGAGCTATTACACTGGTGGAGATTATTGACCCTGATGATCATAAGGAGATAAAGAGGAGTATGTCCGGGACCCAAGAGATTCCCTGGAGCTAACTTTGGGGCCTCAGGATACCAGTGAACAGAGATTGTAGCAAACACGGCCTGACAAGGGCAAGGCAACTAAAGCCTCAAATCTTTTGTTTTTTAAGGATTTTTTTAAAAGTCATCTTTACACCAAACATGGGGCTTGAATTCACAACCCCGAGATCAAGAGTCCCATGCTCCACCAACTGAGCCAGCCAGGCACCCTTGCAGACTCAAGTCTTTGATGATAAAGGTGTGCATGATACTACCCAATTAGACCAGCTAAAATGCTGGCCACAGGTAAGGCAAATTTAGAATGAGTGAAGGAAGGAGGGAGGGAAGAGTCTGCAGCCTCAGGACCGGCTACAGCACGCGGACTGTGGCCCCGTAGTCTTCGAAGCCTGGTCTGTCCCTAGAAGCAGCATCCTAGGAACTTGTTAGAAATGCACATTCTTGGGCCCCGCTCCAGAATCAGAACTCTGGGGGTGGGTCCTCACGGTCTGTTTCCACCAGCCCTCTAGGAGATTCTGATGCGCTGGAACTGAGAGCCACCCCTGTAAGCTGTCCGACTCACCCCACTGTGTGGAGTCCTTCCAGGCCCCAGCGCCTTGAAGGAGCTGCCTGCAGTGGTTTGGACGCAACAGAGGACTGCTCGGAGCGGGGCCTGGGCTGGGCTGTGTCAGCTGCTAGGCACCATTCAGGTCCTTTCAGCCGCACTTTTCCCTCCAGCCCCGGAGGCCGTGACCGTTTCCACTCGAGTTTGGACAGCATCATGCAGGTCCTACTTGACCGCATCTTGTCTCGGGCCAATGCTCTGGACTCTTCCGTCCCTCGGGCTTTCCTGACACTAAGGCGTGGGAAGCTCCGGGAGCCCATCTGACACTCGCACAGCCTCATCTGCAGATGTTCTTCCAAAACAGGGCTCCAGTGGTGCCTTGGGGTGGGGTAGTACTTAAACACAATCTGGAACTGCAGGGCAGGTGACCGCCTGGGACCGCTCCTGACCAGCGGTGAACAAGAGCTGGTGCGACAGTGCTTTCCCCTTTTGCACCCTGGGCGTCAGACACCCGAGATGTGCTTCCCGAGGCCCATCAGAGCATCCTGCAGGACTGAGCACCAACCACCCGGAGCACTGGCTGATTTGTGTGGACTTTTCCTGTTTCCCTCCCAGCCCCTCCCTCCTCTCCAGGCTTGTTTCCCCAAAAGCTACTAGGCTCTGTTTGGGAGGAACCCAGTCCAGAACCCCTAGCTGCCCAGAATGCTCTTGGCCGGCTTTCCGCGGGTCACCCCTGCTTCCTACTCAGATCTCAGACTGTCCTCTACTCAGCGTGGCCTTTCACAATGGTCCCATCCCAGGGAGTGAGCCTCTGATATCAGATGACCTGGTTTGCATTCTCTGGATAGCATCTGTCACTATCTCATGTTTTTCTTACAGCATTTTTTTTTTTCGTCAATGCCTTTGTCCAGCCCTAGAATATACTGCACAGGAGAGCAAGGGCCCGGCCCAGCTCATTCTTTGCTCTTTCCTCAGTACCTTGAACAGTGCTGGCCCATGGGAGGCACTGGATAAGTATTTCTTGATTAAATAAATGAATGAATGCTAGAGTTTGAGAACAAGAGAGCAAATCTAGACTTTTTTTGGGGGGGGGGAAATGCATATCTTAAGTTTAAATTTATTTAAAAATTACAAAAATGTCCCCACCCAAGTTGTCCATGAAAAAATTTAAAAGCAGCAACAATGCTCTTGGTTAATGTCCAGCAGTTTAACGCAATTTATAAAATTGAACAAAATTTAGATGTCTGTCTGATGCCTCTATAGACACGGGACCCTTTCTTTAGGTCCCTTTCTTTAGGGTCTGGTAGTATCATTATCGGGACACTTTCCAAAGCCTTTTTCCTTTGGACTCTGTGTAAAATGATCCGATAGACTCCCGTGATGGAGCTCCGGGCTCCTCTCCCGTGGCTGTTCCGGATGTGCTCTTCTGTAATACCCAAATATTCCAAAGTGCTTTTGACCTCGTTTTCTTCTTCTTTAAGGGTGCTGGTTTCGGACAAATGTTTGGGATCCAGTTGGAAAGGCTCCAGAGGGGTGGGGTAGGGCACCCCTTGCATCCACTCATTGTTCATGATGGAGTCGATCCCGTGCCTGTCGGTGGGTATGGGCTGGAGGACGCCGCGGATGAGGCGGAGGCAGGGCTCGGACACGTGTGGAGGCACGCTGTATGCGCCCTCCAGGATGCTCTTCTTCAGCTTGGCCACGGTCTCTGCCCGAAAGGGCATGGTGCCCGTCACCATGAAGTACAGGAGCACCCCCAGGGCCCAGATGTCCACATAAATGCCGACATAATGCTCGTCTCGGAAAAGCTCGGGCGCAGCGTACGGAGGCGACCCGCAGAAAGTGTTGAGCATTTCGCCTTTTTTACTTACTGTGCTGAATCCAAAATCACCCACCTTCACACAAGTATTATTGGTATAAAATACGTTTTCTGCCTTCAGGTCTCTATGAATAATTTGGTTCTCATGCTGTGGTAGAAAACATAGGGAAAAGTCATCATTTCCAAGGTATAATACCAACATAAAAAAAAAAATAAATGCATCAGTTGCTTGAAACAGTGAGGTGATGATGGGGTAATAACAGGAGTTCAATGGATGTCACCTTAACTCAGATCTGCAAACCTCCAGAGCTGCCCTGTCCTAACCCTGAGCAAACATAACACCCACACGGCCCCCAAACAGACCAAAGATTCTGTTCTTCGGTGGGGCAAAGGTTGGAGTCTGTCCCACACATGTGACTCAGGAATTAGTGCCAGAAATGAGGTCTGGATCTTTCGAAACTGCGTATTCTGAAACACAGTGAAAATAATCTTTCAAATTTGAGGCCATAAATGTTCTTTTCTGGCTGAGCAGTCTCTTGACTAGGGCTAACACCAAAGGTTTAGAACCCTCCCCCAATTTTTCAACCATGCTCTTTTGTGGGGGTTGGGGGGTCGGGGTCTCCTTTATCTTTATAGAGTTCAGTAGAAAGAAAGAGGCTACATTCGGCAAGGTTCTAGCAGCAGGTCCCACTGAGGGTGGCAAGCGCATGCCCCACCCCCACTCTCACGTTCTGGATCCAGACAGACAACCTTGGGACCCCTGACTTCCTTAGTCCCAAGGGCTCTTGGGAGATGGTTTAATGTTACTTTGCTGGGCTTTCTGGGGTAAGAATCCAGGCTTTGGAGCATGATGGTTTGGTTAATTCTAGGTTCAACAATAGCAGCTGTGTGATGTGTTTTCTTTCTTTGTAAAATGACATACCGACAGCCACCTCACAAGATCGCTCTGAGGAGGGCGGGGGTGCTGTATCTGCAGTGCTCAGCAAGGGCCTGGCACAGAGTCAACACACTCCGTGGACCCTGGATCTACAGCCATGATTCTCTCTTCCTCTCCTCAGAGACCAGGTAGCTGGGAGAAATGTCAGGGCACAGAGCTGCAGAGGACTCAGCCTGGTTCTCTTCTGCTCTCCTGCCCAATTTCTTTTCTATGGAGGATATGGAAGACTCTTCCCATCTGTTCTATTGCTTGATGTGGGTCCTGCCTGCTCCTTGGCCCTGGGAAAGTTCACGGCAGCATAGGACCACTTGAATGCCAACCCGTGGCACCTCAGGTCTGAAACACCCACCGCCATTACAGTCGGGCTCTTCTCTCTTGCTCAGTTTTTTTCCTCCCCTTCTCTCTCCTGATGCATATCTTGGGTCCCTAGGTCACTAACTTCCCTCTAGTAGTTTGTCCAGAAAGTCATTGATCCCAGCCTCACCCCACAGCATCCAGTCAGAGGAACGAACTAGAAACAGCCTCTCAGCTCACACAGACCCCAGACAAGTGTGTTTTTTCTGCCAACTGGGTAGAGGACAGCCCAGACTTCTGGACTAATGGAGCCACAGAGGTGGTGGTCAGGCCCGCGTGCCAAGCTCCTCTGTGTGCGTGACAGTATGGCCAGTGGCGGAGGGGGCACAGGAGAACCAGCTCTTGGAGGAACTAGGGCGTGTGCTTTAGGAGTCCAGACTTACCTAAAGAAATAATCGGAGAACTAAAGTAAGAATGACATCACCAAGTGTTAATCTGCTGAGCATGGAGGTGGCCAGAGCTGGAGGGATTCACCAAAGGCAAGAAGGGTCTGTGTGAGCTGACGTGAGATTGAAGAAAATTCCAGACAGAGACAGCTGAGTAGGGACATGAAGGGTGGATAGGATTTGGAATGTGAGACACGGTAAGAGGGGAGAGAGCATCCTACACACACAGGCAGGTAGACAGGGCCAAGCAGCAGTGAGGAGCCAGCTCTCTGGTAATGGAGGATAGGTGTGGAGGAATGGCTGTGGCCAGGGCCTGGTGAGGGTCATCCCACTACTCGGAGCGACTCCTGCCAACTGCCTCAGAAGCCAGGAGGCTGCCGTGTAACTGGAGATACCTGGGCGTTGCTTCAGAGGCTAAAAGTGTGATCTCATCCAAGCTTTGGACTCTCACAGAAGGGACTCCTGTCAGCCCTCACAGGACTAAAGCCTTCCAGGATGCTTGGATGCAGGTGAACCAAAGCCCATGCTCCCACTGTGCGGAGTGTGGGAGCAAGACTCCACTCCTCACCCCCACTCACCATGTGCTTCACAGCAGACACAATCTGGGAGAAGATGAGCTTGCTTTCCGGCTCCGAGAGCTTCCCTTCTGTGCTAATTTTTCCAAAGAGCTCCCCACCTCCTGCATACTCCATCACCAAGTGGAGCTTGGATAGGGTCTCCACAACTTCGTACAGACGGATGATGTTGGGATGGTGCAGTTTTTCCATGCTGGAAATTTCACGGGATAGTAGCCGTTGGGTTTTCTGGTCTAACTTGGTCTTGTCCAGGATCTTAATGGCCACCTTTTCTGGGAGGGAAAAAAAAAAAAAAGTCAGGGGCAGTGCCAGTGTTCCTGGGTGCATAGAGAGATTTAGAACTGGAGGGGACCTAGATTGGCCCCTTGATTTCACTAGACACAGAAGGTAAATGGCTGTTCCCAAGCTCACAGAGCTTGTCAGCGGTGATGACAGCAATTCTTAAGTTGAGATCAGGGCTCATCCCTTGGATCAGCGTGAGTCTTCCACGCACAGATTTTGATGCCAACTCCTGCCTTCCAAGGAAGTTTCAGTTTGATCTTTATCCAGTTTTCTGGATAAAGTTAAAGCTTCTTTTCTTAGCCCAGGTCAGACCCAACCCACGCCCTCTGCCTCCTCAGGCATCACCCCTGTTCACAGTTTCCACCACTGCGCACACAGCTCCATTCCAACTGTTACACAACTGTTTGTCCCTCCTAAAAAGGGACTGAACATCCCTGCCTGGGGCCTTTCCCCTATATGGATCATTTCCTCTGCCTGGCTCACCACTGCTTCCCTGTTCTTTATGCAGGTAACTCCTGATGAGCCTTGCGGACTAGCCTCGGAACATTCAGATTCTGTGTATTCTCTGTCCGATGATCTGAGCACACTGGCCTATAAATGTTGATTCCTTGTCTGTCTCCCCCTCCTACCCCTTCCTGTGTGGCTATATTTTATCTGACTTTGTCCATGCCAGGCACATAATGTCACGGTGCAGGCCACAGCGGCGCTCAGCGTGTGCGGAGTCCCGGGGAGGGCACGAGCAGACGGACCCGCAGCGGGACCCGCAGCTGTAGGGAGGGGTCGCCAGTCCGATCGTTCTGGACTGTAGTTTGCTATTATGTATTGAGAGCCCTAAGAATGGCTGCACGTTTTGACCCAGCCATTTCACCTCTGGCAATTAATCTTAAAGAAATAATCTGACACGTGTACAAGACAGGACGTGGAAGAAGACTTCTGTGATATTGGGAACAGCATCCAGCAAGACAAAGGGTTAAAATGAAGTCTGGTTCATCTATCTCTGTAACAGTACACCATGCAGCTATCCACATAACGATGTGGATCTTTATCTGTTGAAATGAAGAGATGTTCAATAGAGAACAAGTGAGAAAAAATACAAGTATCCATTTGCATACATTTACATTTATATAAATATACAACTGCATACAAAAAAATCTGGCAACTTATGCACCAAAATGTTTAGATAATAGTTATTTTATTAATAAGGGGATCATGGGGCGCTTGGGTGGCTCAGTCGGTTGAGCATCTGCCTTCGGCTCAGGTCATGATCCCAGAGTCCTGGGATTGAGTCCCGCATCGGGCTCCCTGCTCAGTGGGGAGCCTGCTTCTCCCTCTGCCTTTCACCCTGCTTGTGCTCGCTCTCACTTTCTCTCTAATACATAATAAATAAAATCTTTAAAAAACAATAAGGGGATCATGGGTGGTTTTTAAAAATTTTTTTTACTTACCTGTATTCTCTAATTTTCCTACGATTAATTTATACAATTAACATAAATTGTGTAATAAAAGTGGTTAATGTTTGAAAATGATGAATCTATTCCAAAGTAAACAATTCATTTTTTGGTTCGAATTGGACCAGACTTTCTATGAGGTGAGGAAAGAAGTTTCCAGGCAAGTAAAGGGGAAAACAGGATTGCAAGGCCCCCTTTGACCCACTTGCAAAACAACTGTTTTGAAGAACTTTGGCACAGTGGTTGTGGGCGTGAAAACAGATGCGGCTGGTTTGAAATCGGAGCACTGTTGGTATTAAACGTAGGTCCATTAGCGCTTCTGGAATGGAAAGGGGCAGGGTCCGCTGGCGTCTGATGTGACCACGCTTGCTCTGGTGGAGGCAATACTGGGGAAGAAGGAGACGAGCCATAAGCGAGCAGAACCCTTGGGGCTTACATAACCTCTGCAGGCAGAGCCCCAGGGACGGACATCCCCCCCCCCCCCCGCCCCCAAGCCTGGAGGCATGCCGCCGCCCAGCTCGTGGCTTTTCAACCGTTCAGTGTTTAGGATTAAGATTCACTTCACCTGCTTAGAAAGAGAAACTTGGTTTGGGTAGCCTGTTAGGTGAGCTGCTCTTTTAAGGGCGGGAATAAAGAGCTCCATCCTTGAATCCGGCAGATGGCCTGCAGAAGAGCCCGCTGCCGGCCTCCCTCGATCCTGACCCCGACTTCCGTGAGGGCGCGCGTCCCCTCTGCTGCTTGGCCGGCGGCCACACACTGTCTCCCACATTGCGAGCACCCAACAACCAGGTCATGGTGCAGTCAGGCTGATGTCACAAGCCTCCCTGGAGCGCAATCCTAGTCTTATTTTTATTCTATGTTTGAGTGGTTCTTGGCAAGGCTGCCGTCCCAGGGTAGGACCAGAGTAGGACAGGAGAGGAGCTGGGAGGCGGGGGACTTCTTTAAACTCTGCGCCCTGGGCACCCCGGGGCCTCACGCTCCTCCCCACCTGCTCCCTCCACTTTGTGTTAAATCAGACTATTGCCATGCTTGGATATCCACATAAATGGATAATCATAGAACACATTTTAAAAAGCCCTGGTATTCGGAATGGTTGCTAAGTGGCAGAAACTGCTCTTCCACGAAGAGCGAGGTCTCCACATCCACTCTTTCCACAAGTGTTCAGTGAGCACAGGTGAGCACCTACTGTGCACCAGGCAATGAAGAAGACACTGTCCCTACTGTCCAGTGAGGGACAGAGACTTTGAGAAACGCCCCTATTACAAGTGCAGCCCAGGGGAGGAAGGAGTACAGGCAGGAGAACGGCAAGGCCTTTCTGGGAAGGGACACTTGAGCTGCGGCCACGAGGTGAGGAGGGAGGCCCAGCATGTGGCTGTGCGAGCCACAGGCCTGGGTGAGGGACGACCTATGTGTTTGAGGACGGGAGGGGAGCCCACTATGCTGGACACAGAGGATGAGGGGAGTGGGCCCAAACCAGCCTGTGTGGTCGGCAGGGTCGGAAAATCCAGGGCCTTGGAGGCGGTTTCAAGAAAGGCAGCCTTTGTCTGTAGGACAGTGGCAGACGGTCCACAGTTTCAAGGGAGGGTCTGATCGTCTGATTTCTGTGTCAGAATAAGTACTCTGGCTGCACTGTGGGGAATGGATAGACGAATGGGCCTGAGAGCAGGCTGGTGGTTTAGGAGGTGATTACGTCAGTGGCACAGACGGGACTCTCGCGTGCTGCCAGGGGAGAGAGAGAGTAGACACATTTGAGAGTAGCCCTCCCCTTCTCCCAATCGAGTTAAGAGTCTGACACAGGTCCCGTGTAGTGGGCAGCTCACTCCTTAAACTAGGACTTGCAAACTCAAATATCTCGAGAGGCCAGGGTGGGGATAGGGCGGCAAGCTTACTGTAAGGCAATAGGGAGTAGGTGGGGATGCCGGAGTCCTGAGGAGTACATGGCCAGGGGCAAACTCCACCCCAGACAGTTGTCCCTGTTTGGAATGTAGACTCAGTGTTGTTCAGTCTGATTTTTTCAAGAGAAGCCAGACATCTGAAAAAAATTTCTTTTAAGATTTTATTTATTTATTTGACAGAGAGAGCACAAGCAGGGGGAACGGCAGAGGGAGAGGGAGAAGCAGACTTCTCGAGGCAGGGAGCCCGATGCGGCGCTCGATCCCAGGACCCTGGGGCCATGACCTGAGCCGAAGGCAGACGCTTAACCATCTGAGCCACCCAGGTGCCACAGACATCTGAATTTTTATGCAAATATTCCAATCACTAAGGGTCAGCAAAAATTCAAATTTTTAGACCTAGAGTGGACCAAGCAAAATATGTCTGTAGGACCAAAGGGACAAGGGGAGAAAATAGATACTAGAACACAGAGTGCTGTGTAGAGAAACTTGCCGTGAGAGGAGCTGAGACCTTCCTTCCAGACACACAGCCAGGCTGAGCCAACCTTATAGTGAGAGGCTGGGAGAACAGAGATCAGGCCCTCCCTCTCCTTCCTGTGGTCCCCTGCAAGAGACCAAAGCCAACTGGAACCCAGAGAACTAAGGAGACTTGATGTAGCCTGGGCAGAGGGCAGAATGAGGGAGGAGAGTGGATCTGGAAGGTCGCTGGCAAAGCAGGCTTACAGGGTAAGTGTGTGGGAGGCAATGTGGTCATAAAGCAAGGGGGTGTGCCCCTAGTTTGGGGTCAGGGGACACTTGGAGGCTTTCTCTGGAATCCGACCGTTAGCTAGAGGAAAGTAGAGAAGAGGCGATGGGGGAGGTTCTAATGGTAAGGATGTGTAGGAGAAAAGGTCTCGGAAGCAGGAAAGACCTTGATACCTTAAAGTATTTGTCTATATACCTTCTGATTGGCTTTCTTTATCAATAAAATGTTTTTGAGCACTGCTCTAATACATATATATATATATTTATAAATTATATACATGTACTAATATATACATTTTAAATATATATAATCATAGAAATTAAAAAGATAGAATGACAAATAAATATAGAGGGAAATTCTAATATTGCCTTCCCTCACCCAGTGAATCATTTTGGGCATCCCCTAGGGAATGCAGACCCTACTTTGGAGACCACTCAGGGTCACCAATGACCTCCAAGTTGCTAAAACTGATGGTCAGTTCTTAGGCTTTATCCCTCCCCCTTGAAACAACTTTACCACTTGGTTTCTAGGGCAACACACACTCCTGGCATTTCTCCTAGCTCTCTTTTGTTTTTTTTTATTATTGAAGTGTAGTTGAATATGATGTTATATTCGTTTCAGGTGGACCACACAGTGATTCAAGTTCCACACATGACTTAATGCTCACCTCGGTAAGTAGTCACCATACAACATTAGATATCATTAACTATATGCCTATGCTGTGCTTTTCCTCTTCATGACTTATTTATTTTATAACTGGAAGTTTGTAGCTCTTAATCCCCTTCACCTATTTTACCCATTCCCCATCCTCATGTCTGGCAACCACCAGTTTGTTCTCTGTATTTATTTTTAAAGATTGAGTTATTTATTTTAGAGAGAGTGCATGTGTGCAAGTGGGGGAGGAGGCAGAGGGAGAGGGAAAGAATCCAAGGAGACTCCCTGCTGAGCGCAGAGCCCATGGGGCTCGATCTCACAGCCCTGAGATCATGACCCTAAGATCATGACCTGAGCCAAAATCAAGAATCAGATGCTCAACCGACTGAGCCACCCAGGCACCCAGTGTTCTCTGTATTTAAGAATCTGTTTTGGGGAAAAAAAAAAAAGAATGTTTGTTTTGTTTTTAGATTCCACATATCAATGAAATCACATGGTATCTGTCTTTTCTCCTGCCTCTCCTACTTCCAAGGCTCCTTTGCTGTATCCTTTTCATCTCTGCAGCCCCTGAATGTTGGCTACCTGAAGGCGTCGTCCTTGGATTCCTTCCCTACAATCATTTCCTTAGTGATTCCAGATGCATAAACATGTCTGCCTGTATGATCTCTCCCCTTAGTTGTCTTAGTTTGGATTCTGCCTGAAGCAGAGCCTGAGGCAGGGATTCAGGTGGACGAAGGAGGTAACCTGGGAAATATAGGTAGAAGAATGAGGAACGGAGATGGGAGAAGAAAGATGGCCAGGAAATGGTGTGTTACCAAGCAAGTACCAGTCAGCCCTGCTAAGAGTTACTGTGCCTAAATATCACGAGAAGAACTGGGGTATTTATATATCAACCACTGCCAGTAATTGGTGTCGGCTGCTCTGGGGGATATAAACTCCCATCTATTTCTGGCCTCCCACACATTCGGGAAGAGCAGGCTCCAGCAGCTAGAGAGAGCCCAGAGGCTAGGAGATGGTGAGACTGGCACGTGGAGGTCAGGCTTGCATGCACTGACGTGGTAATGTGCTAGGAGACGTGATGTGTGTGTGTGGGAGACACCCACAGCACCTGCCATATATGTGTAATAGATGTGTAACAAGCATGCACGACAGAACATGTTCAATATTGTGCTCCTGATCTCCCCCCACCCCAAACCTGCCCCTCCTACGGTCTTCCTGATGTCAGCAAATGGACACTCTAGTCTTATGCTTGTCTAGACCACAAATCTTTGAATATCTGAGTCCTCTTTTACATCCCACTTTGAATTCGTCAGCAGATCCTGTTATCTCTACCTTCTAGACACAGCCAGAATCCAGCCACTTCTCAGCACCCCACTGCTGCCTTCCTGCTCCAAGCCACTGTTCTCTCTTGCCTGGATAATTGCAATAGGCTCCTCACTGATCTCTCTCTTTCTGCCTTCGACGCCTTCAGTCTATTTTCAACAGAGCTGCCGGGGTGATCCTATTAAAGCATAAGCCAGATCATGTCACTTCTCTGCTCCCTCAGAGGGCTCTGGTTTCACTCAGAGGAAAAGCCAGAGTCCTTCCTATGACATAATGACCCCACATGATCTGGTCACCGCTGTCCCCTGGCCTCAGCCCCCTGACCATTCCTGGAGTACCACAGGCACCCTCCCTCCTCAGGCTTGCTGTCCCCTCTGTCTGACCACTCTCTCCCCTACATCGGTGGCCAGAGAACGTATTTCTTTCAGGTCAGTAATCACCCCCTCAGTAAGGCTGTCCTGGCCAACTTATCTAAAATGTGGCCCTCACTGTTCCCTATGCCCCCCTTGATTTCCTTCTTATCACTTATCACTAAACAGAGTGAATACTTTCCTGACTTGTTTTTGTCTGTCTCTCCCCACTAGAATATAAGCGCCATAGGACAGAGATTGTTGTCTGTTTTGTTCATTGCTGTATCCCCAGTCCTTAGAAGAGTATCTGTTACCTACACAGTAGGTGCTCAACAAATCTTTGTTGAGTGAATCTCACCAGCCCCACAAGAACCCAGGGTGAGTCTTATCATCGCAGAGTAAACTCAATTTGGCACTTGGCTCTTTCATTTACTATTTTGTTCCAGGCACCTTCCATGTTACCATAGACTCTTCAAATCCTGATTTTTAATGGCTGTATAACCTTCCACCCAGCATATATGCTTTTATTTACCTGACCATTCTTATGTCGTTGGATCACATCAGTGATTTCTAGTCCTTTGTGCTATAAATAAGACCACAAGGAGCATTTTTGAGTTCTAGTATTTCTAATATTAGACTTATTTTTAGGATGGATTCACCAAAGCCACTAAGTAACCATTTTTAAAATAAGAAAACAAGCTTTAATTGCTGTTTTAATGAATGTTGTTCAAAGGAGATATTACTACTTTAAAGTCTGTGGGCCTTCTCTATGAAGCTTGACTCAAGACTGAGTTAGTCCCCAGTCCTGTCCGCCAGGAGAGGACAGCAGAGAGGACCTACCAGAGAATACTGCCATGCAACGCTCCCTCGAAAATCTCTTCCCTGCCACTTCTGGGTTTTCACAAGAAGTTCTATACTAATTCCCCAAATATTTGTTGAATAGTTATTATTTATAACCCATGTGGGGAAATTCTAAGGATCAAAATGCTGCAGTGACACCAAGGAGCCTGTGACCAGAACACCCAATATTTTCACTCTCCCCTGGATTTGTTAAGCCCCAAAGCTTTATTTCCCATTCATATTTCTTTTGGGCTCCAAGGTGGCTGTTGGACTCCATGACCTTCATGTTCCTCCAAGTCAGTGCTTCCAAATCTTTACTCTCAAATCCATTTCTTCTCCTACAGTCACTCTTCACTGCTGAGTCGTTAAAGCAGGAAACCTGGGGGTCACCTTCAATACCTTTTCTCCTTCCCTGCTCTTACCCATGCAATTCACCACAGGGTTTTCCAATATTCTGAAATATTTCTCAAATGCATCCCCTTTTCTCCATCCTTTCTGTCACTTCTTTTTAAAAAACATTTTTTTGTGGGGTGAACAAATCTTTTTTTTTTTTTTTTTTAAGATTTACTTATTTGAGAGAGAGAGAGAGGGAGAACAGGGGGAGGGGCTGAGGGAGAGAGAGAATCTCAAGCAGACTCCCAGATGCCCATGAAACCCAACACAGGGTTCAATCCCACGACCCCAAGATCATGACCTGAACCAAAATCAAGAGTCAGACGCTCAACCAACTGAGCCATCCTGGTGCTCGTCTGTCGCTTCTTTAGTTGAGATGGACATCATCATTCATCTGGACCATTAGACTAATATTTTTTCTGACTTCTCTGACTTTTGTCACACCCCAGCTTCAATTTGCTTTCCTCACTGAAAACTCATATAAATCACCTGTATAAATTGCTTGCTTAAAGCTCTTCAGTGGCTCCCCAGTACCTAAATGACAAACCCCAAATATGCAAGAAGACTCTCCATGATCTAGTCCCTGCCTGCATCACTCTCTGTGTCCCCCTGCTTCATTCATTTTAAATCTCCAAAGACTCCCCTCCCTGGCTCATAGCTCCATGCCCTTCATAAACCTCAAGACCTACTATGAGCCTGTCCTGCTCAGCGACCCTTTCCTTCTGCCCTCAGGCACAGCGGAGCACACCCTTTGGCCTTACTCTGTGGCAGCACCTGCCAATTACATCCTGTCTCCGTGACCTACTGTGAGTTCTTAACAGGCTAGAACTGTATCTTACTCATCTCTGTAAGGCCCAGAACAAAATATGGGCCCAGGATAGTTTATTGTATTTTTAAAAAGGAAGGTGGCGGGGGCATGAATGAACTAAGTAAATTGAGAGAAAAGAAGGGTTCTAGAAATGTGAGACTAGAGTGACAGACAGGAAGACCAGGGAAGAAGAGGCAAGGAAGGACAGCAACAGAGAAAGGGACAGGCACCCGAAGCCTCATTTACTTTTGTTTGGGACAACAGATGGAACATAAAATATTCAGAAGCTGAGTGCATCATCTCTTTTGAGAAATTTCTAATCAGCTTAAAAGGGGACTCATAGCTGCCCTATCAGCTTGCAAGGCCCAGGGGAATCTGAGCTGGTAGCTATAAAAATAAACTCCAGCCGACAGGGGCCTCTCCTGGAGCCTTCTTTCTAGAGATCCATCCAGAACAGCTGGGGCCCTTTAAAAACTACCGTCCTGGGAGCTGCTCCCGGCACCCAAACCCTCTGCTCTCCTGGGAACCCCTCCACTGTCTCATCTAGGCTGTCCACATTTCCTAGACAACCTGATGACAATTCTGGGCCAGCTGGCTTTGAATGGGGACCATATTTATACAAGTTCTGTCACATGACACCATCTGATGTAGCCGGGCAGTGGGACAGCTATTTGAAATGCCCAGCGTGGCTTTCTAAGCCGCTCACTAAGCCACTTCACTCTCGTTCCCTTTTCAGAGGTGAAGATTTTGGAGGCATGTGGCATCTATCTTTCCATCCCAGTCAGATCAAGGTGGCCAAATGTCCCCCCTCCTTCTCTCAGCCAAGTCTCCCAGTCCGGGACTCCACCTCCCACTACCTGAGCACCCCTCTCTCTCCTGAGCCCTCACATCCGTTTGCATCTGGGCTCCCCCCTGCACCCTTCTCAGCTGCTTTGTCACCTTCCTGCGCCTTCCTAATTAGGGGCTCACCAAAGGCAGAACCGCAGGAGAGAGGTGGGGTGCAGCTCTAGGACCAGGCCTTTACGGGATGGGCCCACAAGTGAGGCACAGGCTGCATTTCTCTGTTGCTCAGTGACCTGCCCTTGCGTTTTCTGTTGCTTAAACGTGCTCGTTGACCTGATTTTCCCCACCGCCTGTGCTTTGGGCCTCCCTCCCCTCTTCTGCACATATGTCCCATAGCCAGAGGGTGACGCTGAACCTTTGACAGTGGGGCTACGCTGTGGCATGTCAGCTGTGAGGAGTGCATGTGGGTGAGGCCACCAATGCACCCAGTTTGCACAGCAGGAAAAGGCCATGTTCTCTGGAACTCAGGGAGCTAGGATTCAGTTAATTTGCAATACTGCAGATGAGAAGCCTGTGGCATTCGAGCAGGAAGTCACTACATAAATCTCCGTTGTTTTGCTCATCTTTCTTCTGCCCTCCTCACTGAACAGCCTGTCTCCAGACTCAAGCCGCTTGCTTGTTCCTGGCTTGTGATTTCTCTGCTCAGCCTGTTATTGTCTCCACGGTGGACGTGTCCGTCGATTTGCTGTGCTCTCTGCGACTCTCCCCTCCCAGAGACACTGGTTGGGACCTCAGGCTCTGCTGACACGGCTGTGGGACGCGTGACCCTAGAGGCTGCCGCTGACCTGACGTGGGCATGCCCTTGAACTCAGCGGAGGCCTCTCATTGGTAGCCTGTCATTGGTTGGCTGGGGAGCAATCACATTCTCTCTCTTTAAAATGGGAGCTGGCCCAGAATAAAACTAGCGGTAAGGAGAAGGGTAATAACGCCAGGAGACCATGTAGACATGGGACTGGCAACCACCATTCCTGGCCAGGAGTCTTGTGACAGCTACATAGAGAAAGCCGCTCTGCAGAACGAAGTCTGAAGATGGAACACTTTCATCAAGGGAAGTAGAAATGAAAAACCGTGAGGACCCAGAGAAAGAGGAGATGGAGAGAGCACGATCTTGCCACTCACTCTGCTTCCCTGCTGTGGGTGCACAGAATTCCCCTGTCCACGATGCCCCCCCTTTCCACGTGAGCTAATTTGTGTAGGCTTCTGTTCCATGAACCCAATGATGTGTGACTCAGCAGGCCCAAAGAACCTAGACTTTTCTGAAATCAGATTAATAATAGCATTTAATGAATATTTACTGTGTGCCCTGTCTAAGCATATGGTAGATATCAATACATTGCATGTTTAAATTTTATTCATGAAGAAATTGAGGCACAGAATGATAAGGTCACTTGTTTGGTGTTACGCAGCAAGAGATAAAAAGAATAGGATGTTCCACCCAGGCCTCACTGATTCCAAAGCTAGGATCTTGCCACAATATTTACTGCATGCCCTTCTGCTACTTGAAGACACAGCTGTCACTGAAACCCTGAACAGGGAGAAGGACTGGCAGAAAGGAGGCTGCAAGATGAACCCACGCTAATTCTGCAAGGCGGAAGGACTAGATGAGGTCAGTGTTTCCCAAAGTGGAGCCTGTAACACTCATGGGGCACGGAATGATTTTCATGCAGGGAAACTGAATCACAGCATAAAAACATCATCCCCGTTTGAGTTATTCTTTAATTCTCCTAAGTAAGGCAAAGAGAAAGTCTCAGATTGGTTGTTGGTATGTTTTACTTCTGTTACTTGGCAATTTTCCTTGACAACTTCTTGAAAGTTTCTAATTAGCAAGAGTCAGTCTTAAAAGTTCTCACCATACACACAAAAATCCTAACTCTGTGAGGTGACAGATGTTTTAAGTAACCTCATTACAGTAATCATTTTGCAATATATACAGATAGAAAATCACTATGATGCATATCTTAACCTACCCAATGTTACATGTCAATTATGTCTCAATAAAACCGGGAAAATACATAAATAAATAATAAAACTTTTACATTTGTTGCCATTCTACCGGTTTTTTACCATTACCTTCTATTCATAGCAAGTGACATTGGTTTTTCATTATTTAAATAATATTACATTTCCTTTTGAAGTAAGTTTATTTAAGTAAAAAAATCGAGTTGTACCAATGATGGTTTCTCTGTGCCATGTGCTTTGGATGTCATTTCTGATTTTCCCAACAATTCTAAGAAAAGAATCATTATCTCTATTTTATGGCTGAGGCAACGAGGGACCACAGAGTAAGTGCCCAGTAAGAGACTGAAGCAGGATCTGGAACAAATTTGCCCGATTCTGAAGTGCCTGTTCTCCGCACTGCCGCATGCTGCCTCCTCACCACTGGAATCCAACACCTGAACCCACACTCGGGAAATAGCTCCAAGTTGGCCACTTGGCGGCGTTCGCTCGGACTTTCGCCTCGCAGCCTCTCTGCTGCACTGGACACGCTCTCCTTTCTGGGCTCCTCTCCCGGTTTGTCTTTACCCACCTTCTCCTCTCCCCTTCCTGAACATGCTCCTCCTCTCCCTGTGTCTTAGCTCCATCTTTCATTCTTGCTCCAGACCACGGGTCCCAATCAGATTCGCGTTACAGCACTAGATCTACCTCTGTGGGTAAAGTCAGCACGGTCCCTGGCTGCATTCTGTACGTGAGGAAGCAGAGGCTCCCAGAAGTACTGGCATTTACCAGGGCAAGTCAGGTGAGCAGCCGAGACGTGAGGACGTGTGGACCGAGACACTTGGGCTCCAAGCAAGATGGAAGGAGACTTGGAGCTCCAGTGACTTGGGAATATGTGTGCACATGTGTGTGTATGTGAGGGTGCTTCTTATGTAGGGGCCGAATATAGGGATGGGATTGGGGGTCAGAGGAGAAAAGAAAACAAACGACAACTCTAATATAAAAGAGCAGCCCCAGGGGCGCCTGGGTGGCTCAGTCGTTAAAGCATCTGCCTTCGGCTTGGGTCATGATCCCAGAGTCCTGGCATCGAGCCCCACGTCCAGCTCCCTGCTCAGTGGAGAGCCTGCTTCTCCCTCTCCCACTCCCCCTGCTTGTGTTCCCTCTCTCGCTGTGTCTCTGTCAAATAAATAAATAAAATCTTAAAAAAAAAAAAAGCGGCCCTGGATTTATGGTAGCAGGCTGGGGCCAAGGTGAGAAAATGTCGGTATAGAACTCACAGGGACAGGGGAGTCTGTGGGCTTTAGGAAGTTGGTAAATTATACCAAGCTGCAAGTGTTCTTTTCCTGCCTTACACTCCCTTATGATCATCTCCAGGCTTCAGCTAAGTTTCAGGTGACATGGGGAAGTGCCCACACTGGGCTGGGCCAGCAAAGGGCTGCTGGGCTCTCTGCATAGTTCCAGCCTGAGGGCAGAGTGGTGGGTGCTGCTGGTCTGGGGTCCAGAGTGTCCGGAGCCAAGCCAGCATGGGTCTTTGGTAGAAGCAAGGAGCCAAGCAACAATGAGAAGTGGCACAGAGTAGACCAGAGCAGAGAAGGTCCTGAGATCCAAAGCCTTTTCCCCAAATATAACAGAAGTAGCAGCCTTGAGTAAGGAGGGGGGCCTGAACCCTGCTATCCACTGACAGTGGCGACCTGGGAGGTCTCCTGTGCCATCCTGTCTCTCTCTCTCTCACACACACACAGAGGTTATAACTAAGGACTTGGGGGGTGCCTGGTGGCTCAGTCGTTAAGCATCTGGCTTCGGGTCAGGTCATGATCCCAGGGTCCTGGGATCGAGCCCCACATCGGGCTCTCTGCTCCGCGGGGAACCTGCTTCTCCCTCTGCCCCTCCCCCTGCTTGTATTCCCTCTCTCGCTGTCTCTGTCAAATAAATAAATAAAATCTTAAAAAAAAAAAATAAGGACTTGGAAGACGAGTTGCCTGGGAACCAGCCACACCCCACTCCAGTTCTCCAAGGCCTAAACTGGAGAGGACAGGGTCCCCTCAACGTTGAGTGAGTTCATCCACATGGTACAATAGGAGAGTTTTTAGAGTTAAAATCTTTCAAGATTGAACTGCCGACACTATATTTAACTTCTTTGGATCTCAGTTTTTTCTTATCTGTAAATGGAAATAAAGATACTGACCTCACAGTGTTCCTGTGAAAATCAACTGAGGGAACAATGGAAGGTGTGTGACCCTCAGGGCCTCGGTGATGTCGCTTCACCTGCTGCCCTGGCCCTGGCCTCCTAACCCCTTCCCCAGACCAGCTCCCAATACCATGGGAGATGATCCTGGAAGGTCAGATCCTACCTTTGGTTAGGGAGTGAATCCCGAGCTTGACTTGGGAAAAGTTCCCACTTCCAATTTCCCCTCGGATTCGGTAGAAGCCAATCCGTTTCCCCAACGTGATCTCTCTCACCACCTTCTCATCCTGGGACATGTCCTGTGTCAGCTTCTCAAAGGGTGTCAGCTGACGGGGCTGCCCCTCCTCCTCGTCCTTGCAGCGCTCCCCTGGACCGCCGCTTTCCACGCTCTCCCGCCGGTCCCACCTGGCATAGTGGGGTGTCACCAGGCCGCCTCCATTCGCGTACACCGCAGTCATCGTCCACCACAGGCTCACATCTCCGTCTCGGCCGAGAGGCACCGATGGAAGGCCGCGTGAGGAGCAGCGCCAAGGGCCCAGGGCGTGGGTGCGGGGCGTTAGGGCCTGCCGGAGCCCCGTGTCCCTGGCAGCTGGCCTGCCGGAGCCACGTAGTCTCGTGGCTTCAGGGAGAGGAGGGCTGAGGCGAACAGGCGTGCAGAGCTTGCCCAGCCAAGCCAAGAGCTGCCCCCCTCACTGCAGACATTTCGCACCTTCCTTCACAGTGCACTGCCCAGCTCTCACTGTCCCAGCACACACACATCCAGTTACCATAACCACTTCCCTGATCGGGCTCCAGGAACCTTCTGGCTGCCCATGCGGTCCGGTGCTCTGTGGTAGGTGACTGCGTCCCAGGACAAAGGCTCCAGTTTGCTATTTCCTTTGATGGCCCGAGAATCTTCCGCTCTGGTGTGTGAGAGCCCCAGGGAGGCCCCCAGGTCCTTGCTGCTGGCCTTCAGCTCCCACCTCCTTCATTTTGCACTTCTCCTGCTGGCGAGTCACAGGCCCCGGGGACCCAATGATCTGGACCCCAGGAAAGAAGAAACTTGCAAATCAGCCTTCTGGTCACACGGGCTACCAGAGAAGGATTAAGTCCCTGCAATGTCACTTTAGCCGGCCTTTATTTAGATGAGCCTTCCTCTAAGCCGTGAGCTGTCTCAAAAATTTGGCAGGTGCTGATTCATCCTAAGAACAGAGAATAAGAAATTTTATTAGCCTACGCTAATGTACTGTACAAGATTTATAATGAAATGAAACTGCCTTGTAAGCATCGATCTAAAAAAAAACAACACTACACAAATTTGTTATGATTCTCAGTAGTAAATGCTTGATTATATATAATTTACTAAGAAGAAAATGTATACCCCCCCACACACACTCCTCAATCTACATTTTAGAAAAGCCCTCACAGCCTGTAAATATTTTTAGCAAAACTACTTTTCTGTTTCTTGATATTTAGGAAAATATGCATGTTGCCTTGAATTGCTTTAAAGCCAGACTTTTAAAATAATAATATGGCACTAATGATGATAAAGATTTCCTATTAATATCAGTTTTCAAAAATTCTTACATTGATTCAAATAACAATGTGTTATATTTCCTGTTACACTGTATGTTCTTGTACAATTTTTCCTATACTGACTGGTTGCTCCCACTCTCTATGTGCTATTTGATAACAAAGGCTAATTTTTCTCCTAGGCTTATTTTCTGGGTATTTCTGATCAGGTGTTAGCCTCCAGGCCTGAGAGGTCATTCTGAAGGTGCAGAAACCGAGGGTAGTGTTGCTGGAGGGCTAAAGCCTATGGCATCCTCAGTGAAGAAATACTGTCCAACAGGAACATCTTCATGACTTTTTCTACTGCACCCTCCAGTAAAAAATAATCACTTTCTGAATTCCCACTGCCCTTTGTACATTTTCCAAAATGCCTTATATCCATGAAAGTGGGCACTGGGTTTAATTCATCTGTATGTTTTGCTCCCCTCCTCCCTCCCTCAGCATGGAGCCCAATGTTCTACATAAAGAAGGTGTGTTGAACTTGATTTTTTGGACTTGAGCATTCTGAACCAAAACCCGAGTGAACACGAGAGATTACCTTGGAAATGTGAATTCTGAATTCTGTTTGATGATATCACATTATTACAATTAAGTACAGAGTTGCTTATATTATTATTGTGGTTAAATATGGGGTTGCCAAATAAGATAAGGACAGGAAAGAGTAAACTGCCACCCAGCTCTGTTCCTCTTTTGGGACAGGAAGACAGGAAGCTGGAAGAAGGGTAAGGGATAAAGGTTTAAAAGGGACCAGGTATTAGTAACCAGACACATCTCTAGGTTAGAGTCTGATTAGGATGTTTTAAAAGATGTTCTTAAGATAAAAGATCCTTAATTAAGTTGAGGAAAATCTAGTCACTGGTTCTTAAGTTTTCTGGGGTCACGTGCTCCTTTGAGATTCTCATGGAATCTATGACCCAATCCCCTAGAAATAAAAAGCATGCACACATAATTTGCATCCAATTTTAAGGGGTTAACAGACCCTTTGAAACCCATCCTCAGATTAAGAATCTCTATGAAGATCAAGTGGCCCTACATTTCCTCAGATCCCTGGCAGTTACCACACAGATGAGAAGTGGAGTAACATTAATTATAACATTATAATTCTGCAGCTTTACCTATATAAAAAGAGCAAGGATTTTAGACAGGAAGCAGTGATTGAGAATCTCATGTTCCAGCAGGCTCTATGAAGAACTTCTTGGCTCTGTGTCCTTCCTGGGCCTCTCTCTGAGACACCTCACCACTATGCTGTCTCTGCAGCTCACCTACTTGTACCCCAACTGGATAAGCACCCGGAGGGCAAGGACCTGCCCCTTCTTATTCTCTCTCCCAGAGCTCAGCACACTTAGCTGATAAATGTTCGATGAAGAAGGGATGAATTAATTTACCAATTTATCGGCCATTACATTTGGGTGTGATTTAGTAGAGGTAAATATTTTTATTTATAAACTAATCACACTGTCCCAACATTTACTTGAATTATCTCAGAAAGCTTATTTCAGTCCATATTTCCAAGGCCAGAGGTACCTTCTACTGGCTGTTAGGATTCCTGGCCCACCTTCTTGTGGAGGTGAAAGCTTAGTCAGAATTCCACCATCGCAGCACTGGGAGTTGTTACCGGGCTGCTGAGAAATGCAAAGTCTCCCCCATTTCTGCTCCTTCCAAAGGATCAGCTCTCCCCAAGACCCGCACCTCACCCATGCCTCCTGGAGCCTGCTCTGACTCCCCATGCTTGGCCAGGACTTTTCTGCTTTCCTGGGTCCCAGGTGCTCCTGATTTGGGCTCTGTTTCTTGAACTCCATTCAAGCCGGGGATTTACAGTTGGGATTTAGACTTGCTACCCAGATTAACTTCAGGCGCCTCCAGGAATTCCTCCCCTCTCTCCTCCTAATTTGACACAGAGGGTCAGGCACAATTGTCAAGTGTCAGGCTTTATCTTGCATTGCATACCCTCTACCTGCAAATTAAATTTCTTACACAATGGCCTTGAAACCAACTGTCTTGCCTTAATGGCTAAGGAGATAGTTAATCTTCTGTTAAGATCAGATAAAAGACGTTTTTGCAATTTTGAAAATGTTGGGGTGGATTTGTATTGAGGATGAATTGCAACTTGTTGAAACATGTAGCAAGCCAACTAGAAAAATTTTGAACCCCTAACTCATCCTACTCCAAAACAAATTCCAAATAGGTCACCTGAGTAAATGTAAAACAAATGAAACCATAAAATACTAGAAAAAATTAAAAAAAAAATTTTTATGATCTCAGAGAAGGCCATAAAAGAAAACATTAGATTTGACTACATAAAATGATAACTTTGTTTGCCAAAAGGTAGCATAAACAAATAAGGCAAATTATTATTATTTTTTAAGTAGGCTCCATGCCCAGCGTGGAGCCCAGTGTAGGGCTTGAACTCACGGCCCTGAGATCAAGACCTGAGCTGAGATCAAGAGTTGGACACTGAACTGACTGAGCCACCCAGGTGCCCCAAATTTTAAAGCAAATTAAATGACAAACTGGAAAAGCTTGCCAATATATATGATAGACAAAGGTCTGATTTTTAGATAAATTATTTTTACAAATTGATTAGAAAAATACCAATATCTCCCCCCAAAAATGATAAAGAACATAAGCAGACATTTCACAGAATATACAAATGGGTCTATAATATAGACAAAGATGCTCAGCCTTACTTACAACCAAAGAAATGCACATAAAACTACACTGAAATTAGATTTTTTTTTCTTTTTTCTTTTTTTTAATTCATGAGAGACAGAGCGAGAGAGAAAGGCAGAGGGAGAAGCAGGCTCCCAAGGAGCAGGGAGCCCGATGCGGGACTCGATCCCAGGACCCTGAGATCATGACCTGAGCCGAAGGCAGACGCTTAACCATCTGAGCCACCCAGGCGCCCTGAAATCAGATTTTTTACCAATAAATTTGGAAACTATGAAAACTTTTTTTTCAAGGTTTTATTTATTTATTTGACAGAGAGAGAGAGAGAACAAGCAGGGAGAGCAGCAGAGGGAGAAGCAGGCTCCCCACTGAGCAAGGAGCCCAATGCGGGGGCTCGATCCCAGGCCCTGGGATCATGACCTGAGCTGAAGGCAGATCCTTAACCGACTGAGCCTTCCCGGGCACCCCTACAAAAACGTTTTTGATAATGCACCGGCGAGAGAGGCTTTGGGGAAACAGGGACTCTCATTCATTGCTACTGAGAGTATAAAGTGGTACAAATGCTTGGAGGGCGATTTGGCTGTAACTAGGAAAGTGCAAGCGTACATACCCTTTGCCTCAGTAATACCACTTCTAGAGTTAACTTATGCACGCTGCACAAAAATATACCTATTTCTAATATAAGGATTGCTAGATTGATATACACTACTGCATTGTTTTGCAGCAAAAACTAGAAATTGTGTTATGTGACCATCAGTAGGGAACTGGTTAAATAAACGACCATCTGTATATAATGGATTACTATGCACTTGCGGAAAAGAATGAGTTACAATATCCAACAAGTACTGTGAAGAGATCAGTAGAGCATATATAAACGTGATGTCAGGAGAGAGAGAGAGAGGAAGGCACCCCTAAGGACCTGCATCTGAGGAAAAGGACTGGGCTGGGGTCCAAAGTGAGAGAAAGGTGTACTTCTCACTATTTACTCTTTTACCTGATTTACATTTTTCCCATGTGCATGTATTTACACTTAAAAAAGAAAACAATTAAAAATATGTAATGTGTTGTCATCTTACACAATAAGTTTGCTTTATTTTGGTTATGCAGAGAAATTACTACACCTAATTCTCTAATATCTAATGGATTGCTTTTTAAAGTCAAAACATAATTAGGAATTCTGATTAAATACAGAAAATTTTATACTTTCATTTATTTCTACTTCCTTCCAAAAACCACAATAGGAATAGGAGGAAAAAGGGCATAAACTCACAAGGACAAAGAGAATAAGAGACAGGAGAGCAGCCGATGTGAGATGTCAACATGTTTCTATGGGGTTGGAAAGCAAATTGAGGAGCAGTGAGTAACTTGGCAAAGACAGTGACAAAAACTGCAACGTCTATCCCGTTGGCATGCCACCGAGATTCACCTTTCTGAACACTCGAAAGACTTCAAACTCTGAGAGACCAAGTGCCTCCACGTTTGGAGGAATGAAGCAGACCAAAACACACGGGAATTGTTTGAAATGTGGAGCAGTTAAGATCCCCAGCCCTTTTTCAAAGCCAGCTTGTTACTTTCTCCTCCCACCCACAGCCCAGCTCAGGAGTGCAAGGCCCAGGACAGAGGGTTCAGTCAGACTCCGAGTTGTGGGGTCCCCCATCCCCTTCTCTCTGTACCCCCGCGCTCTGAGTTTCCAGAATGGAGAGAAACACGTGGAGAATCTTCCAGGTAGGGGATTCCTCTTTTCTTTCTTTTCTTTCCCTTTCTTTCTTTCTTTCTTTTCTTTCTTTTTCTTTTTCTTCCTTCCTTCCTTCCTTCCTCTCTTTCTTTTTTTTTTATTAAGTAAACTCTATCCCCAACGTGGGGCTCAAACTCATGACTCTGAGATCAAGAGTCACCAGCCAGGTGCCCTGGATTCCTCTTTTGGATAAACTAAATAGCTCAAGAGGAAAGGTCTCCTGAAACCAGTATTTGCAGATTCTTCAACACAAAAGCTGCCTGACCACCTGGTGCCCCGGTTCACTTGCAGGCAGGGGGCTTCCAATCAGATTTTAGTGCCTTCTGCTTTGAATGAATGTCCAGTCGAGAAGCACCAGACACCCGAGGAAAGGCTCCAAAATGAAAGAAAGAAACCATCCTCAATCAAAACAACAAAAACCAAAAGGAACATGAAATAGAGCAATGCAGGAAGCAGAAGACCAAAGAAAAGATACTGCATCTATAAAAAACAGGACAAAATGCTAAAAGAAACAAACACAAACCCTCAGAGAACCAAAAAGAGCTCTTTTCGAAAGTGAAATTAAATAATTCAATTGAAGATTTGTTAAAAAAAAAATCTAGAAGACATGAACAATAGAGAAAAAAAAGAAAATCAGGTAATCAACTCAGGAAATCTAACGTCTAATTATTAGAATTTCTAGAGTTGCACTATTGTATCCCCAGTAAAGTAAGACATGGTTCCTATTGTACTTGAATTGCCAACAAATTTCAGAAATTTCAAAAATAGTAATGAATAAGGGAAAACTCCAGATTCTCAGATATTCCAACAGAATAAAAAAATAGAAGAAAAAAAATCTAATGGAAAGATAAATACCATTTGGGTAAGTGTATAATGAATACTGTTTTTATTTTACATAATTTTTTCCCCTAAAGACTTTTCTTAGATGTTTGGAAATAGAAATCCTGGTTATAGGTTGTGGGGTTGCTATAAATAGCTTATTTTCAGATTACTTTCTAGGAGTGTTCCAAAACATCAAGTTACATCATGCTGAAAATATGCAAATGATGGAAATAATGACATACCTAACTGCAAATGAAATCACCCTTTTCTCAGATGCATTTGTTGGGGGCTTTACCTTTTGCCCTTTTGATTTTGACCAATTTTTATGGACATAAATGAGAGCTTAGAAACCCAACCAGCCAAAAACATGGAGTCACATCACTGTAGATCAAAGCTTCTGGAGGAGGCAGACCGGTCTTTAATTATTAGCTTACTGTTGCTGAATAGCAATGCATTAAATAAGATTAAAGAAAACAGAACTTACTTAGTAATTCATTCTCTTGACTTGCAACCCACTGGGAAGAGTATATCAAAGAAAACCGTCTGGCCTTTGTTCTCTTTGTCTGAGTTTAAATTACAAAACTTCTGCACAAGGCTTTCAGACAACCTTTTCATTGGCCGGCAAGGACAGGCACTGGTTTGCTTAGAGGAAAAGCTGGGTTTTCTCTGTGTGGCACAGGATCCAATGATAGACAAATCCCATTTAATCCCTTTTCAGGCACGGTGCACCCTCAGGGAGGATCTTTAGGAAATAGGTTTCATTTAAAAATATATTTTACCACTTAAAAATCATTTGTACTGCCTTAGCTTTTGGCCTGAGCTCTTTATTTCTCAACACACATGTCAAGATCTTCATGGGGGGCCATTAGGAAATTTTGAAGCAAATGAAAAATCAACGTGAACTGGGTGTGCCCTAGGGATGAAGAGCAGTGTTGTTCCTAACAGTACCTCTCACCCTGCTTGATCTTACAGGCTACTTTACCAGCCACTCAGCCCAGGTCTCCCCCATTCCACTTACATCCACCATCCATGCTCAGTCCACCCAGTCTGATGAACTTACTACATCAGCTCTCCCCACATGGAGTTCTACCACACGTGAGGTTCCCTCAGCCATCAAGGTCAACCTCAACCATCAAGGTCACAGACTCAAATACCTAGAGGACCAAGCAGGTGTTCTATGGGGCTTAGTGTAATGCCCAAACCTTGCTTAGTGCCTATCCCAAGCATGATGAAGAAACCCACATTCAGTTCCAGCCAGAGTAGTTATGCTAGAATGCAGGCTTATTTTCACCTGGACTTTTGTTTAAAAGCAGCTGGAAATCAAGAATTTTGGTGAACGCTCTCAATTTTTAAATGGTGGATTAAATTTTTTAAAAATACCCTGTGGCCAAGGAAAACTGAACCATCAGGCGAGATTTGGCATTCAGGTTGTCAATTTGCTGAGTCTGCTCTAGGTTTTCTAGGAACATCACCAGAAGAAAAGGGGAGGGTCATCCAAAGGTCCACAGTCAAGGTCACCTGGGAGTGACACATACGATACCACTCAGCTATCTGCATTAGTACTTTACAGTCTTGTGGTATTTAAAACACACACACACACACACACACACAATCTGTTTTGTTCATTTGCTTGTTTGATTCAGTGTTCTTGAAGCTTATTTAACTATCTAATTCATTCTCACAGAATATCTTTTTGTTGTTAGCATTTTTCTTTTTTTAAAGATTTTATTTATTTATTTGACAGACAGAAAGATAGAGTACAAGCAGCGGGGGAGTGGCAGGGAGAGGGAGGAGTAGGCTCCCGCTGAACAGAGAGCCCGACGTGAGGCTCGATCCCAGGACCCTGGGATCATGACCTGAGCCAAAGGCAGATGCTTAACCAACTGAGCCACCCAGACATGCCATGTCATTGGTATTTTTCTTACAACTCTGCCCTCAGAGTTAGACAAAGCTATAAAATACTCAACTATCCATTAAATACCTGTAGGAATTTGGGTCCCAAGAATAAAATTAGTAAAACTATTCAGTATAGAATGAAACAAACAAACAAACAAAAAACGGATTTAGTTGAGTTTATCCACAAATGTGGCAGGCTGGCTGGGAGATGCCTACTTCTGTGACATCTAGAATGACATAGTTACTTAGTGATGAAGTATCTTTTAACCTTGGGAAGATTTATCATCAAAACCAGAAATGTTTAAGAGACTCAAATCTCATAGTATTAATACTTTTGTTTTGATGATGTATGGAGTTAGTATTTTACGTACTTGCAATGTGAAGAAAAGTTAACAGAATAAATAACAAAAAGCTTGGTGATTCTAATTTTAAATGAGGAATTGAATAATTGGTTTAGATTTGTGGTTCTGAGTTGAAATTTTATTGTTCATAAATAGCATAGGAATGTATTTAAGAAAATGTAAGGTTTACCCTGTTTATATGTATAAATCATTATATTTATAAAAATTAGTATTTTGGAAGTATTTTGTTAATCAAATAAAATACTTTAAAAGGAAATGAACTAAATTATAGATACAGTTTAAAAGCTTTAAGTGGGATCAAACATTAATCTTTAAAAATGATTGTTAGGGACGCCTGAGTGGCTCAGTCATTAAGCGTCTGCCTTCGACTCAGGTCATGACCCCAGGGTCCTGGGATCGAGTCCCACATCGGGCTCCCTGCTCAGCAGGAAGCTGCTTCTCCCTCTCCCACTCCCCCTGCTTGTATTCCCTCTCTCACTGTCTCTCTCTCTGTCAAATAAATAAATAAATAAATAAATAAATATCTTAAAAAAAAATGATTGTTAGATGAGAAACAGGACCACTTTTTTACACCAAGTACAAAAATAAGCTCAAAATGGATTAAAGACCTAAATGTGAGACCTGAAACCATAAAACTCCTAGAAGAAAACATAGGGGTAACTTCTTTGACATCGGCCTTAGCAACATTTTTCTCAATATGTCTCCTGAGGCAAGGGAAACAAAAGCAAAAATAAAAAGCTTTTGCACAGTGAAAGAAACCATCAACAAAACAGAAAGTCAACCTACTGAATGGGAGAAGATATTCACAAGTGATATAAATGATAAGGGGTTAATATCCAAAGTATATAAAGATCTTATACAATCCAACAGGGAAAAAACCCCACAAATAATCTGTTTAAAAATCGGCAGGGGACCTGAATAGACATTCTTCCAAAGAAGACATACAGATGGCCAACCGGCACATGAAAAGATGCCCAACATCATTAATCATCAGGGAAATGCCAATGAAAACCACAATGAGATATCATTTTACACCTGTCACAATGGCTAAAATCAAAAGGACAAAAATATTGGCGAGGAGCTGAAGAAAAAGGAACCCTCATGCACTATTGGTAGGATGGTAAGGATGGTGCAGCCACTGTGGAAAACAATATATGGAGGTTCCCCTAAAAACAGAAATACCGTATGATCCAGTAATTCCACTACTAGGTATTTACCCAAAGGAAACAAAAACACTAATTCAAAAAGATATATGCATCCCCAATGTTTATTGCAGTGTTATTTCCAGTAGTCAAGATATGGAAGCAACCCAAGTGTCCATCAATAAATGAATGGGTAAAAATGTGGTTTATATATACAATTATTAAGCCATAAAAATCACTAAGCCATAAAAAAGAATGAGATCTTGCCATTTGCAACAATATGGATGGACCTAGAGGGTATAAAGTGAAGTGAAATAAGTCTGACAGAGAAAGACAAATGCCTTACGATTTCACTTATATGTGGAATCCAAAAAACAAAACAAATAAACAAAAAGCAGAAACGGACCCACAAATATGGAGAACAAATTGATGGTTGCCAGAGGGCAGAGAGGTGGAGGGATGGGAAAAGGGGTGAAAGGGAGTGGGAGATACAGGCTTCCAGATATAGAATGAATAAGTCACAGGGATAAAAGGTACAGCATAGGGAATATAGTCAATAGTATTGTAAAAATGTATAGTGACAGATGGTAGCTAGACTTGTGGTGAGCATAACATAAGGTATAGACTTGTTGAATCACTATGTTATACAACTGAAACTAATGTAACACTGTGTGTCAACTCTAAGTCAACTAAATAAAAACCAAGTTCCAGAAAAAATAATTGTTAGATGAAATGATACGTTTGGGATGTGCTTCAAAATAACCAGGAGTGGAGGGAATAATGGAAATTTAAATGAAACAAGATTGGCCATGTATTGATCATTTTTGAAGCTGGGTGATGAGCACATGGAAGTTTATAACATTCTTTGTACCATTTTTGTATCTGTTTAAAATTTTCTATAATGCTATTTTTAAAAGGATTGTTAAAATTTATTAGATCAAAAATATATTTGTAATTTTATTTTATTTTATTTATTTATTTATTTTAAGATTTTATTTATTTATTTGAGACAGAGAGAATGAGAGAGACAGAGAGCACATGAGAGGGGGTAGGGTCAGAGGGAGAAGCAGGCTCCCTGCCGAGCAGGGAGCCCGATGCGGGACTCGATCCCGGGACTCCAGGATCATGACCTGAGCCGAAGGCAGTCGCTTAACCAACTGAGCCACCCAGGCGCCCTATTTGTAATTTTAAAATGTTAGATATTTTACAACAGTGATAAATGGATGGATGGATGAATGACATGACATGACATGACATGACAGTCCTGTGATGTGGGGTATTGTCATCTCCTTTGCATAGATCAAAACAAAAACAAAAAACAAAACTAAGCCTGACTAAAGTTCAAGTTGCTTTTGCCAACAGACACATGAAAAGATGCTCAACATTACTCATCAGGGAAATGCAAATCAAAACCACAATGAGATACCACCTCACACCTGTCAGAATGGCTAAAATCAGAAACACAAGAAACAATAAGTGGAGGATGTGGAGAAAGCACATTCTTGTGCACTGTTGGTGGGAATGCAAACTGGGGCTGCCACTGTGGAAAACAGTATGTAGGTTCCTCAAAAAAGCTAAAAATAGAACTACCCTATAATCCAGAAATTGCGCTAGTGGGTATTTATCCAAAAATACAAAAAAAAAAAAACAACCCCAAAACAAAAAACCACTAATTCAAAGGGATACATGCACTCCATGTTTATTGTAACATTATTTACAACACCCAAATTATGGAAGCAGCCCAAGTGTCCATTGACAGATGAATGGATAAAGAAGATGTGGAATATAAAATATAATTCACTGAATAATCCATCATTCAGCCATATTATTGAATATGTATATGAATATTATTCAGCCATAAAAAATAAGGAAATCTTGCCATTTGCAATGACATGGAAGGAGTTAGAGAGTATAACGCTAAGCGAAATAAGTCAGAGAAAGACAAATACCATATGATTTCACCCATATGTGGAATTTAAGAAACAAAACAAGCAAAGGGGAAAAAACAGAAAAGAGACAAACCAAGAAATAGACTCTTAACTACAGAGGACAAACTGATGATTACCAGAGGGGAGGTAGGTGGGGAGATGTGGGAAAGAGAGGAGGATTCAAGAGTACACTTATCATGATGAAAAAAATAAAATTATTTTAAAAATGGAAATACGTATTTAAGTCAAAAGAAAAAGGAAGTTGCCTTTGATTTCTTGACTATTAGCTCCATGAGGATGAAGATTGTGTAAGTAAGGCTTGTAACATGTAGAACCAGGAATTTCAAACACATAAGGAAGAGAATGCTGTCATGCTCCATAGCAGAAACCCAAGGCCTTCCCCGTAAAGATTTTAATCTCATCTGTAATTCATTTCCAAAACACAAATCTTCCCATCTCCTCTGAGGAACTATGCCAGCCTCTAAACAAATAAGAAATGACATTAAGGTACAGGATGGATAAGGAATAGCCTTAAGGTGCAGGATGGAATCATGGATTGACTCACAAGCAGGTGGCCCTGAGCAGAAAAACAAAATGTTTTGTCTCCTCAGAAATAATGAATTTAGGAAACACAGTGTGGGAACGTTCATGCCTCTTTGCAGCTCATTTATTTTTAGGGGTCTAAAAATATTTGCAAGTCAAAGCAGAAACTGCTCTTTTGCTGACTTAGAACTTTCTTCAACTCTGATATAGTATGTTCACTAGGAAGCAGGGAATAACGTTTGAGTGTTGGCCTCAGGAGAAATAGGAAAACATTGTCCTTTTCTATTTGAGCAGAACTCAAGAAGGTTAGCCTGACAGGAGGCTGGAGGGCGAGGGTCAGGGAAAGGGAGAACAGTGTTCCAGAACAAAAGCTCTTTTACCATATAAAAGGTTCAGGTGGATTTGGAACCTTGATGACGAGCCTCCCATACCTCAGTGATCCCTTCACACTGACAGTTCTTAAATATTTACCCAGTAGTAGAGGTAAGTAAGGGTAGTGATGACAGGGAACAGGACAGAAGTCATCAAACATGAAAAAGTGAGCTCATGTCAGCATACAATGGCAATCTGAATGAACAGAATAGAGAATTAAAAAAAAAAAAAGATCTTGTGGATTATGGAAATTTCCCATGTAATAGACATGGCATTCTAAACCACTGGCAAAAGATAAATGATTCCATACGGGGTGCTTGTGGAGACTGAGCCAACAGGTGGTTCAGGTAGGCTTCCGCTCTCCCAGCACCCCAAATTCTCCCATCAGATTCCCCCATTCTCTGATACTCATGTTTTCTTAAATTAATGTAAACTTCCATGCAAAAAAACACAGAGGCTGACGCATGTTCTGGTAAGATTACTATCCCAAGACACATACATATAGAAATTGGAGAGTCACTACTGGGTGTTTGGACACGCACATATGCATATACGTGTCCATTTGTGTATTCACTGAAAAAGGTCTGGAAGAATATAGATTGAACTAGTGGATGACAACCTGGCAGGGATGGAGACAGGGAGTGGGTGGTGCAGAGTTGGGAGTAGTGAAGAGGATTGTAGTAGAGGCTGTTATTTGTACCCCCTCTATCTGTTCCCTTTCCTTCCCTCCCTCCCTTCCTTCCTTCCCTTTCTTTTTCTTTCTCTTTCCTTCCTTCCTTCTTTTTCTTTCTCTCTCTCTCTCCCTTCCTTCCTTTCTCTTTCTTTCTTTCTTTTCTTTCTTTCTTTCTTTTTGTTTCTTTCCCTTTCTCATAGCACTGATTCTTAGCCCCAGTCCACATCAAAATCACCACCAAACTTTTTTAAAATGCAGAAGCCTAGGCCCTGCTGCCAAAGATTCTGATTTCAGTGATCTTGGGAGAAGGCATAATTTTTTTGTCTGTTTTTGGTTTTGTTTTTGGGTTTTTTTTGGTCCGTTTTTAAGTTTCCCAGGTGATTGTGTTGCATAACCAGATTTGAAAGCCATTATTCTACAACAGAAAAGTTTTATCTGGGCACCATGTTATCTCGCTGATGATGTAGTTCCCAGTCTCCCTTCTGGTTCAGTTTAGCCATGTGCCTGAATTCTGGTCATCAGCTGTGAGCAAACATGACAAATGCAATTCCAGATTGTGCATTTAAAAGGGAAAAAGCATGTCATCCTCCTCTTCTTTTTTCCCTTCTTCTTGTTGGCTGGAATATGGATATGGTGGTGTAGATGGAAATAGCCATCTTAGACCAAGATGGAAGACATGCATTGAGAATGGCAGAGCCACAAGAGAGGAGGAACCTGGGCCCCCCTCGCTGTGCAGCCACCATATCAGCCTGGGATTTCTTACTTGTAGATTTGTTGTGAGAGAATTAAGATTCTACCTTCTTTAAGCCTCCATTGTTTTGACCTCTGTTAAAGAACCTAATATTTTTACAACCTGACGTTATACAATATTTATAGTGTTTACAAAATGAACTTGTTTCATTTCTTACTCCCTATGTTTCCATATTATTTGAAAGTCTTATAACATGTGTAATCACTTTAAAAATGAGAAGTGTATATATCCATAGAGAGAAAGTACTTGGGTCAAGGAGAGAATAAAAATTGCAGAGACTTCAGATAATGGTTTTCTAATATATCAAAATATTTCAAATTATTTATACCTTCATACAAAGAAAATTCACAAATATTTATTGAGGCCTGGTCATATGAAAGAAACTAAGGTGTGACACAAATAACTATGTCATTTTTTTAAAAGCACCATAATAAGTTACTTTTGAGGAACAAATTAATTTCAACAGAAAAATATCATCCATACTTTTCAGGTGATATTGTTAATCTAAATTTCATTGGTTGAAGTTTTGTTTGTATTTAACTTGATAGAATTTGTTTTGCTTTATAGCTGTAAGTATAAAGACTTAGGGTTAGAATTAAGTTAGGGTCTAGACCTTCCCACTAAATACCTGTGTGACCTGAAGCAAATCCCTTCCCCTCTCTGGGATTCAGTTTCTTTACTGGCAAGTGAGAGTAATGGACCCCGTGAGGTCTACAGAATCATTCCCTGACCTAAGGTTCTTGATTTTAACAATATCGGATGAATTCCAAAGCATCTGTGAAAATAAACCCTCTTGAAGTTCAAGTGTCACATTGCCCCCTTCTGGACCTTTGTAGCATTCACATGAATGAGATTATTAAAAATCCATAAGCCGACATGGACATGCTGAAATATTGTAGCTCAACTCTTTTCCCCTCACAAACAGTTTAGAAAGCCCAATTTGAAGGTTTTCCAATAGAATTATTACAAGACAACCCAGGAAAGGAGAAAGGGCAAAGGGCATCAAAGGAGTAGGTGTTGACAGCGGGGTGGGGCTGGACTCAGGAGAGTTTTACACACAGTAGTATCGCCTTCTCTTCCCCCCCAATACGATAAATATTATTGGTTGGCCTTTATCAAATGTCTACTATGTACCAAGAACTAATTTTTTAACCAATTAAAAAAAATCCTTCCCACAACTCTTCCAGCTAGGCCAAGAATATCTGTGTCCTGAGAGGCTCCTGCTTCTTCCCACAATTTTGCCCTTTTTCCTCTAAGTTTTCCCCATCCTGTGAAGATGGCTCCCTTCCCATTTCCTTCTAGAAGCATTCTTTGACTACTTCTTCCTGTGCTGCTACTAAGGAGACCTGCATCTCCTTAACGGGTCCTTGACTTCCAAGATTTTTTCACTTTGTGTGAGTCAAGCTTTCTCACAAACTCTCCTTGGGAGCAGAATCCATGTGCAGGGCATCATGCCTCCATCACCGAGAACAGTGCTGCTCACATTGGGCTTGACAACACACAATATGACTATCTCTACTGCATCCTCCAGTTACTTCCTCTGTAGGGGAAATTGCTTGTATTTTGGGTGGTAATCTCTCATATTTACTCTAAAGTAGAAAAAACAAGCTTCTGATTTTCTTCTCCAAATGTGCTTCTTTCACACCTTGGTAAATGACAACACATCCTTCCAGCTAAAGCCAAACCCCTTGATTCTTCTTTTTACCTTATATCTCGTGTTCAATCTGTCAGCAAATCCTATTGGCTCTACCTTCAAAATATGTCCACAACACAGTCACTTTATCCCATTTTACCCAAATCACAATCATCCCATTATGACCACTGAGTCCAAGCCACAATCAGGTTTAATTGGATTATAGTAATGGTCTTTTTTTTTTTTTAAAGATTTTATTTATTTATTTGACAGAGACAGAGACAGCGAGAGCAGGAACACAAGCAGGGGGAGTGGGAGAGGGAGAAGCAGGCCCCCCACCGAGCAGGGAGCCCGATGCGGGACTCGATCCCAGGACCCTGGCATCATGACCTGAGCCGAAGGCAGTCGCTTAACCAACTGAGCCACCCAGGCGCCCAGTAACGGTCTTTATAGCTCGTCTCAGAGCTTCTGTCTTTACTTGCCCCGTGCCAACCCCCAACATGGTCTGTCTCAAACAGGGCATCTAGGAAGATCCTTCTAAAAGATGTCAGACCATATTACTACTCTACTCAAAACCTTTTGATGGCTTCTCTTCTTCCTCAGAATAAAAGCCAAGACCCTTAAAATGTTCTTCCAAGCTCTGCCCAAGGTGGTCTTCCCTCTGGCATCATCTCCTCCAGTCTCCCTTTCACTCCACTGCACTTCAGCCACACCAGCCCCCTCACTCTTGCTGGAGGGCAGCAGGCCTGCCTCCACCTTCTGCAAACTCCTACTGATCCTTTAAGGTCCACTTTAAGTGTCACCTCTTTCAGGAAGCTTCCTTACCCACCTCACCCTAAACCAGCTGGAGTTCTCCTTTGCACTTCCAACATCTGTGGCTAGCACTGTGGGTTGCTTCACCTTTTTGTACAATTACGACTTCTACATCAGACTGTTTATCTCATCAGATTGTAAACCCATAAGGATAGTGATTGTGTTTGACTTAGTTGGACTATATTCATGAAAGCCATAGTAATCAAGAAAGTGTGTAAGGATAGACCAATAGATCAAAATAAAGGGTCTAGAAATTGATCTACATATACATGGTAAATTGTTTTTCCACCAAGGCACCAAGCCAATTCAATGGAGAGAGGGAACACTTTTTTTTTTTTTTTAAACAAATGGTGCTGGATCAACTGGATATCTGTGCAAATAAAAGTTGAATCTTGACTTTTATCCTACACCATAACCAAAAATGAATTTGAGATGGATCATTGACCTAAACATAAAACCTAGGACCATAAAGTTTCTGGAAGTATACATAAGAGAATATATCCTGGACCCTGAAGTAGGGCAAGGTTTTGGACTAGATACGAAAACCACAAACCATAAAAGAGAAAAAAATTGGTAAATTTGACTTCATCAGAACTAAAAATTTCTGGGTATCAAAAGATACCATTTAGAAAGCCGATAGATCACAGATTACACTACAAATCTAGGGCTCTAAACAGTATCTGGCACACAATAAATGCTCGATTAAATATTTGTTGAACAAATGTATAAAAGACCTGCCTCTTTCCCATCACAACACACAGCTATTCTAACAGGTACAGCCAGCCGAGATGTCAACCCCCTTCGACTGTTGAGGGGACAGTGGTAGCTAGGGGGAAAGAAAAGTATCAAGGTTTGTTAGTAGAAATAAAATGTGTCAAGTCGGCAAACTCGAGAGATTGTCTACAGATTATGAGGATTTACAGTGAATCAGACAAGATAAGGAGTGGATAACTATAGAACATTCACATAAGTAAATTAGCTCAAAATACAGGTGTAATTTCACCAAATGGAACAGAAGGCATATATCTCGTTCTTCATTGCCTCAGTGATGCTAATTTATAATGAGAACTGTAGATGCTGTAACTAGCAAATGAAGGTGGAACTACCAGTGTTTTACCCAGAGGAGCTGGGAGGAGTTTTATCACAAAAGATGGCGTCAGTAAGGGAAAAAATCAGGTAAAAAGGGTTAAACTGGTCCTATATGCTTGAGTGTGCTTCTGGGCATGGCATAGACCCAGGCTAATGAGACATTCCTGTTTGCCTAAGACTATCCAAGCATTTCCCAATGTAATCAATATTAGCTGCTTTTTCACTCTCAAAAGTGTCTTTGTTTGCATGATATATAGTGTGATCATCCTACTTATATGTGTTATTTCTTCCTCTTACTTTATTTTTTCTTCCTCTTCCTCTGGATAGTCCCTGAGGATAAGAATAACCACATAGTTGCATATCCATTGTGTTGTTTTACTTGTTAGGATCACTCCCTGGAAGGAATCTCAGGCCAAATAAGAGTGAGTGCTCATTCTCCTGATGATCAGTGTATGACTGGGTTGAGCAACTGTAAACCTGGTGTTTTGATTGGTTCCCTGCTCCCTACTGTAACCATGTGAACTGGACAGTGGGAATCTTCAGTGTTATTATTTTGAATTAATATAGTTCTATTTTCTCCTAAGAGCACCAACTTTTTAATCAATATTTTAATTGACAATTTCATTTTAAGCCACAATATATTAATCAATACTCTTTTAAAGACATGGAAACTGAGGCATGGAATGATCCAGCTAAATGACTTGTCTGGGATCATTCAGGGTAAAATTATTTAGATGAGACTCCTATTTATGATCAATTTATTTTCAGTTCACCTTCACTACCATCATTCATTTATTTAAAAATTAAGCACCTACAATGTGCCATCAACTTCCTCTCCACATGATGCATCATTCAGGACCCAAAGTTCTGAACATTCACTACACATGCATGACTTAACAGAGGCAATCTGCTGCTGAGAAAAGAACATCAGGTACTAATGTTCAATGTTTGAAGTAAGTTCTATGCTTCTACTAGAAAACAATTGACTGAAGGGAACCTGCAGTTCTACAGTAAAACAAATCTTAATAACTCCTGAATTGCACTTTAGGGGTCCAAGCAATAGTGGGTTATGAACACCTAGGTGGTGGGGGGGAAGGTTCTTGCATACAGTGATGGAAATAATCATTCAACCTTTCTACTGTATCTTTCTGATCTAAAGATTTTCTTTTTTAAGCCTCAAAAAGAATCTTTAATGATGCTGCTCTTTTACATGATAAAACCAACTAGGAACAGTCTTTAATTTTAGTGTTCTGAATGGCTTATACATTTATAGTACAACATCACCTTTGGTGCCTTTGATTCCTGAGCCCATTGATCTGCCACAGCTTTGAAATCTCAGATGGGAATTCATTCATATGAACCTAATTTGAAAAAAAGCAACTTCTTTCCAGCCCTCTGAATTATCCAATGGATAACTGAATGATAATTCAGAGGGCTGGCATTATCCACTGGATAATTCAGAGGGTTCCCCTCTGTTCTGGTAACCTCTGGAATGGAGTTGGTTTTCAAAAGTAGAAAACAGCTCTTTGCCATAGTAATCATTTAACAAAATGAAACAAACATAGATAAGAAGAGGGTTGTTCCTTCTTAACAGCGCAAGCTTTTAAATAAGTAAATTCTTATGTACATAAATGGTTGCTACTAAGAAGATTTCTAGGTAGCTAGGTACTATGGATAATGGGAAGTCTAAAATTGTATTGAAATTTACTAGATGATCTCAATTAACTATTGTGGTCCTTTTTTAATAGTAATTGTTATATCAATAATAGTAGTTAGCTCTTATATGTTATGTGGTAGGCACTGTCCTAGGTGCTTTATGTGTACTAACCATTTAATCCAGAAGTCTTGAAGGTAAGTACTAATACCTCAATTTTACAGGAAAGGGAGCTTTAGTCAGCATAAGGAGGTCATCAGGTGACTCCATCCAGCTGGGATTCAAGCCAAGTCAGGGAAGCTCCAATCTTGGACATCTTAGCCACTATAAAGGACTATATAGTTATTACCAGAATGTTCTTACTACAATGAAGTAAATTTCTTTATGTCTTGGATTTAATATTTGGTGTAAGGAAATTTGAACACTTTGTTATATACATCTCTAGCCTAGTACAAAGCAGGTTTTCTTTAGGTATTGTGGGGGAATGAATGAGTTAAATAAGTCTAGAATCTGTCAGTTGTCCCAGTCTATTACCAATAGCTTTCTTCTTCCTCATAGGCCAGCCTCCACCCTACAAACTTGGTTAATGATAAATTTATCCTGTCTTCCCTCTGCTAAGTCCTAAGCCAACGGGCTTATACTTCTCTTCCTTCAGTGATTGGATACTCTGATGAGAACATACAAAGGGAACTGACAGTCCAGTGGGGATGTGGGACACAAGGTGAGAAACCCCAGAAGAAGCACCAGTGCAGAGCCACGGTCACTGAGAAGAGGCAGAAAATGTGTCCATTTGGGGAGCACAGGAATGTCTAAGACTGAAACTCTCTTGCCTCATCCCCCAAGACCTGCACTAGCCATGGGATGCTTCATTTATTCATCCAACCTTTACTGAGTATCTCCCAAATGTCAACACTGTGCTAAGCATCAGATACATGACACTGAATGAGAAAGACATTGTCTTCTTACTTTTTACTGTGATTATTACCTCTCCCACAACACCACCACAATCATGTAATCTTATTCTCTTAATCTCTTCATTATTCATCTCCCCATCTTTTTGGGATGATCTCTCTCTCTGGGAGTCTATTTATTTTCTGTATGGAGATCATTATTCATTGGTTTACATATTAGATGAGCACCTACTATGTGACAAACACTGTTCTAGGTGCAGGGGATATGATGATGAGCAAAGCAGAGATCATTTCTGCACCTAAGGGGCTCCTCATAACCCCCAAGTCTGTCCATACTTGCTATCCTTCCTTCTCTCAGTTTCTTTCAAGGACATAAAATTATATAAAGTAATAATTATAACAATATGTTATATTTTTAACACATACAGATGTAATAATTATAACAATAGCAAAACAAAGGGGAGCTGGGAATGGAGCTATAAAGGAGTAAAATTTCTAGATCTCACTGGAATTATGTTAGTATATATTTAAACTAGGTTCTGATAAGTTAAAAAAATATACATTTTATGCCCTAGAGCAACCACTCAGAAAATAACTAGAAATATAAGTTAAAAATAATTAAAAGGCTATCTACATACAGAAGAATGAAGTTATACCCCTACTCCATACCATAAACAAAAGTTGACTCAAAACACATCAAAGACCCAATTGTAAGAGTTAAAATTATAAAGCTCTTACAAGAAAACAGGCATAAATCTTCACAACTTTGGATTTGTTAGCTGTGATACCAAAATACAAGCAACAACAACGACAACAAAAATAGATAAATTGGCCATCATTAATTAAAAATTTTATGCTTCAAAGGACACCATCAAGAAAGTGAGAAGACAACCTACAGAATGGGAAAAAAAATTTGCAAATCATGTATCTGGTAAGGGACTTGTGTCTAGAATCTATAAATAAAGCTCAATAATAAAAAGATAAATAATCCAATTAAAAATGGGCAAAGGATCCGAATAGACATTTATCCAAAAAAGATATATAAATGGCCAATAAACACATGAAAAGATGCTCAACATCATCAGTCATCAGGGAGCATAAAACCACAAGACACCACTTCACACCCACTAGGATGGCTAGAATCAGAAAGACATAGTAACAAGTGTTAGCTAGGATATGGAGAAACTAGAACCCTGGTACACTGCTGATGGGAATGTAAAATGGTTCAGCACTTTGAAAAACAATCTGTCAGCTTTTAAAACAGCTGAATAGCAGCAGCTCTTTCTGCCTACAGGTCCTGTCCCCATGCTTTAATAAAATCACCTTTTGGCACCAAAAATAAATAAATAAATAAACAGCTGAATATAGTTATCACATAACTCAGCAGTTTCACTCCTAGATCTATACCTACAAGAAATGAAAACATGTCTATGCTTTTATACAATTTATACATTTGTATAAATTTGTACAATTTATACAATTATGTTCATAGCAACATAATTCATAATAGCTAAAAAGTGGAAACAACCTAAATATCCATCAGCTGATGAGGGGAGAAATAAAGGGTGGTATATACAGACAATAGAATATTATTCATCAATAAAAAGAAATGAAGTACTGATATACACCACGACACGGAAACACCTTGAAAACATACGCTAAGTGAGAGAAACCAGTCACAAAGGACCATATATCGTATGATCCGATTTACATAAACTGTTCAGAATAGGCAAATCTATAAAAACAGAAAGTAGATTCGTAGATTCGTGGCAGACTGGGGTTTGGGGAAGGGGTTGGGAATGCTGCTAAGCAGAGCAGGGTTTCTTTTTAGGGTAATGAAACTATTCCAAGATTGATTGTGGTGATGTATGCACAACTCGGTGAATATACGAAAAGCCACTGAACTGTATACTCTAAATGTATACTTTTAAATATATTTAAAATAATGAAAGGAATTAAAATGAAAATGTTACACTAGAAAATATTCACTTAATGCAAACTACCCAGCCAGCTGCCTCCATATCTTTTCTGTAGCTACCTTGACCATGCTTTTGGATTAAAAACTTTCTGCTTCCAGACCATTCATGTTCCCTTTTCGGCCATTCACATCTCTGCTTGCAACTTCTATTCCTGCTTACATTCTTTTTTTTTTTTTTTTTTTAAGATTTTATTTATTTATTTGACAGAGAGAGAGAGACAGGGAGAGAGTGAGCAAAAGCAGGGGGAGTGGGAGAGGGAGGAAACAGATTCCCGCTGAGCACAGAGCCCGATGCAGGGCTCAATGCAGGGTTCGATCCCAGGACCCTGGGATCATGACCTGAGCTGAAGGCAGATGCTTAACCGACTGAGCCACCCAGGCGCCCCTCCTGCTTGCATTATTTTTTTTTTTCAAAGGTTTTTTTTATTTATTTGACAGAGAGAGAGAGAGTGAGAGAGGGAACACAAGCAGGGGGAGTGGGAGAGGGAGAGTAGGCTTCCTGCTGAGCAGGGAACCCTACGCGGGGCTCGATCCCAGGACCCTGGGATCATGACCTGAGCCAAAGGTAGACGCCTAACGACTGAGCCACCCAGGCGCCCCTCTGCTTGCATTCTTAACAGCTTTCTCTCCTTTTTTGCCTCCTGGTCTTTGCCCAGACTATCCAAAATGGATAGAACAAAGAATTACACAATCCTGGAAGGTCAGAAATGGAAGTCACCTCAGTGCTCCTCTCCTCCCACCTCGTTTTAGGGATGAGGGGACAAAGGCCCAGAGACGTTACATGACTTGTCCACAGTTCCCCAAAACAGCTTGTCCTTACTCACCTCCTCCAAAAAGCATTCACTCGTTCAGCAAATGCTTCCTTATTTTTCTACCCAATCTCGGATACCTTTACTGCATTACTAAAAGGTATCAAATGCACTGATCTCAAGACACCATTCACATTTAAACTCCAATCTCGCATTCCAGAGGGAAAAAGCAGTTCTTTCATCTCTGCGGCCACTACATCTGATCTCAGCTGCTGCAGCTTTTCCTCTGTTGTCATGAAGAACAACTCAAAATTCGTAGGAGGCTGGCTTAGGGCCAGCCAGCAGCGGACACAGGGACAAACTCCCTGCCTGGTTTCCATAAAGGATAACCCCTCAACTCACCTCACAGAAAACCATTCCTAAGGTCTTCAGAAAAGAGAGATTCAGTCCATATAAAATACAGCCTCTCTACATTTTTAAATGCTCTCAGGAAAGAAAATGGTTACGAAGGGCATGTACATGTCTTTATGGGTTTATACCTATAAGTATACCGAGATCAAAGATTAAGTTGCTTTTTTAAAACAAAAAAGTATTCATCTTGATGGGAAACAGAAAAACTTTGGGGGTGCCTGGGTGGCTCAGTTGGTTAAGCGACTGCCTTCGGCTCAGGTCAAGATCCTGGAGTCCCTGGATCGAGTCCCGCATCGGGCTCCCTGCTCGGCAGGGAGCCTGCTTCTCCCTCTGACCCTCCCCCCTCTCATGTGCTCTCTGTCTCTCTCATTCTCTCTGTCTCAAATAAATAAATAAATAAATAAAATCTTTAAAAAAAAAAAAGAAAAACCTTGGGTGGGGGGCAGGAAATTCATAAATCATGCAGTCATTCTGGACTTCGTGTGAAGAGAAAATTCATCAAAACCAGACTGGCCTTTCATCTGCAGGGAGCCTGGTAAATAATGATGTAAATCTACTGAAGAACGGGAGTGGTGAAGCCAAAGATCTTGTGGGCCTACCTGGCTTGGAAAAGCAAAAGAAACTGCTCTCTGAGAGGAGAGACCGGGCCTTCCCGCGTCTGGCTGTGCCTTTACTCCTCCAAGGACTGCTCGGCACAGGCGTCCACACACAGGACCTTCACGATTGAGGAAGAGAAAGGCAAATGTAATTGGAGACGCTTTCTTCCCCAGAGCGGGCACCATTGTGGGGCTGATGGAAGAAGTGATTACCCAGTGCTGAGGAGGCAGTTTAAGTGTTGCCCACCAGGGAGCCTGGAGGCTTTCCAAGCCAGTCCTGAGAATTACAAGCTGTTCCGTAGTGCTTGCTAATTGACCCGGTATTTCTGCCTGAAACCATTTCCCCAAGGAGGCAAGTCAAAGTAGACAATGAGGATCTCTCATCTCCCAGGGCAGCTCAGAAACAAAGCTTGAGCTCCAGAGACTAGGTATTATTTCAAAGCATAAAAATGCAAGAAGGTTGGGGCGCCTGGGTGGCTCAGTTGGTTAAGCGACTGCCTTCAGCTCCGGTCATGATCTCAGGGTCCTGGGATCGAGCCCCGCATCGGGCTCCCTGCTCGGTGGGAAGCCTGCTTCTCTCGTTCCTACTCCCCCTGCTTGTGTTCCCTCTCTCGCTGTGCCTCTACCTCTCTCTGTCAAATAAATAAATAAAATCTTTAAAAAAAAAAAAATGCAAGAAGGTCAAGGACTGAACATGGAAAGATTCAGAACGACGCATCAAGGTTTCCACTGTGATTCTCGGCCCACACTCCCCTCTCACTGCCCTCTACTACTTTAGTTTGAATTTTATGAATTACTCATCGTTGTAAGGATAAGGGATCATGAGGGACAGCCACAGGGTCCACGAAATGCACACATTTCCGGGAGCTTCATGAAAAGAGTCACTATTCACTTAAGCAGGGATCTATTCATGTATAAGGAAAGGTATCTGCAAAGTGCAGGAAAAGTTCTGGGTGCATGAGTTCCCAACTGTTGAGAGGGAGGAGGGAAATGAAATTGGGGGAAAGGGGAAGAATTCAAAGAGCTCTATCATAGTTTACTCTATATTCTTCTGTATGTGCCTTCGTTGTTGATGCTATTTTGACTATGATTACAACAGAGGTTTTCTTGGCTTACAGGATAAAAATACACATTCATCTCCACCAATATCTGGGGATTGTGGTCGGCTTCTGATGACCACGTATGTAAAAGTGACTCATCCCCAATACGATACACCGGGCCCCCCTGACTGAAATGGTCTGGCCCAGCACTCCAAAGCTGAGATTTTTTTAGTTTTGAATCCAGAAATAAGAGGACTTAGAAATGAAACCCGGCACCATAGTAAATCAAGCCGTTGAAATGGTGACATAGTTCTCAACTAACTACAGAATACATTCCCAAGCAAAAGTAGACACTCAGTTATTGGTCATGAAAACCAGCAGTACTACTGGAGCCTGACTCCTGCCCTGGGCCTGGACGAACACGGAGGAGGAGCTAAACCTCTATCTGAGAATGTATCTCTAAATATTGTTTTGTTTCTTTTGAGGCTGGGGCTTTGGGAAACCTGAAGAAAACAGTGTAGTGAACGTGAGGCCCAGGATGATAAGGGAAATTCTCTTCTCAGTGCTTGACACTTCGGAATATTCAGGAACAATCCCAGAGATACATTTGGCTGTTGCCTGGGGCTTTGTCCCCAGACAGATCTGGGGGCTGGGAGTGGGTTAATTACGCATGACGCTGGGATAAAGACGTGTCTCCATCAGGCGGCATCTTCTCTTTTTTGTCACTGAGCCACAGTCCTACAGTGAGTAAGGGGACCAGGATACCTTTGCATGGAGGAGCGCTAGCCAGGGAACTACAAGAGATGGGTGAGAGAATTGGTTGCCCCTGCTGAGCCCTCCTATCCTGAGCCAAGCTTGTGTTAGAGGCCCCCTGACAGGACTGTGCTGAAATGGTGCTTATATCAGAGGCTGAATCTTGTTCTGAGGATCTGATGGTCTGTGAGGGATTTGCTTGGGGCCCTCAGAGGAGGACATTATAAAATACTTGTTGGAGCCTGGACTAAGTGCAAAAAATGGAGGGACTCTGCAAGGGGAACAGATGTTAGAGGCATGCCTGCCTTGGAGGAGGCCTCTGCCAGACATCAGGAATGATGTGTAGTAGCAATCCAAAGGCAGGCCATGGCCAATACCCTGTCAGCCAAGTCGGAAACCTAAGCGCCATCCCAGGTTTCTCTCTTGCCTTCCCCTAGTGCTATAAATTCTCCCACTTCAATACCACCCCACTTCTTTTACCCATCACCCTGACTGCTGCCTCCTGAGCAGGGCTGGATCCCACAATAGGGAGAGATGCACATGCTTTAGGGCACCAGCAGGGAGGAGGCAATAGAAGTCTTAAAATATTTTGATATTTGATATATTTTTTTCAAGGCATCTGTGTCTTATTAGACATCTTATGGCTATCTTCGCTTAAATTCGAAATTGCATCTTGGGCTCTTGAGGGCCAAAAGCCTCTAATAGTCTTAATCCCATGCTGGACCTGGTTGGCTGAAACAACCTCCTACTTCCTGTCTTTCCCAGCTCAACTTTATGCTCCAAGAAACCACCTGCAGGATCATTCTCAAATGTAGTTATTACTGCTCCACTTAAACTAACTTCATTAAAATGAATATTGGATAGAATTCAATCACCATTGCACCGTCTAGAAAGCTCTTCAACATCTGGCTCTTGATTTTGTTCCTAGTCTCATTTCTCATCTTCCCTGCTCCCACTTGCCCTCCTCCATGTGCCCTGATAGGGTTCAGGGCCTGCTACCCCAAATATGGCACCTTGATATATTGAATATTTTAAGCAGGAGAGTCAGTCTGACTTCCTTCTCCCCTTGCCCTTCTTCCCTGAAACCTGTTATAAAACCTTCAGGTGAGAGGTACCCTCCCTATACCTGGAGAAAAGGAGCATCCTTATCTCTGAAGACAAGGGGCAAAAATTAGAATCCTAACAAATGGGCCTTGCTAAGCTTCCCCCAATTTACTACACTTACCTCATACAGTAGTCCCCCCTTATCCTTGGGGGATATGTCCCAAGACCCCCAGTGGATGTCTGAAACCACAGATAATACTGAACCCTATATTATAGGTACTATGTTTTTTTCTGTACATGCATAACTATGGTAAAGTTTAATTTATAAATTAGGCACAGTAAGAGATTAAGAGCAATAACTCATAATAAAATAGAACAATTATAACAATGTACTGTAATAAAAGTTACAGGAATGGGGTCTCTCTCTGAAAATACCTTACTGTACTGTACTCACCCTTCTTGTGATGATGTAACATGATAAAAGGCCTACATGAGGAGGTGGGGTGAGGTGACTGATGCAGGATGGCGATGGAGCCCTGGGCTGCTTCTGAGAGTAAGTCAGAAGAATCCTCTGCTTCTGGGCCCCTCGTGACCTCAGGTAACTGAAACCATGGAAAGCAAACTCGCAGACAAGGGGGGACCTCTGTACTCCTTAGTTCATCATATTCCTCCATGACTATCCACTCCTCAACAAACCTAGCATAAAATACTCAGGTCCAACTGCTTCTGTGAGTCTTCATTTCCTTATAAAGGCTCCTATGTCACATAAAACTTATACTGAATACACATGCATGTTTTTCTCCTGTTAATCTTTGTCAGTTTAACTTTCAGACCCAGCCAAGGACTCTACGAAGGTCAAGGAGCACTTTTCCTCCCCTCCATGGAGCCCTGTATCTGAGACATAGCGCCATACTTGAGGTCCCACAAGCATCCCATGCTGCTTCGTGCCTGTACGCCTTTGTACATGGCATTTCTTCTACAAGGACTGCTTTCTTCAACCCATTCACCATTGAACCTCCCAAACTCTATCCCACTGTGAAGTCTTCCTTGCCTCCTTTAAGTAGGAGGTACTCTCAGAGTACTTCATACACCTCTCTGTGGACATCTGTCCTTGTGTGCACTTCTCTGTTGGTCTGTGTCAACAGTGAGGGTACTGCAGGCAGGGACGAAGGATGTTCTATTCACCTCTCTCTCTAAGTGGTGCCTGGCACAATGCAGGTAGTCAGTACTTGTTTATGGAACAGACGAATTAATAAACAAATTATAACAGATTTATTTTGTTGTCAAGCACAATAATTATTTTAAATTCTTGTTTTACAAGAGGCTCATTCCATTCTTTTTCTTATTTCAATCATCTAATGGTTAAAATTCTACTTACTCAAATGTAGCTTCAATTCCCTTTTCTTCCTTTCCTAATACTCCAAGCAGAATTCAGCTCTTCCTCTGGTATTTCCCCCATGAACTCTGTGTTTTCCTTGAACATCTTCAAATTCTGTCTAGTATTTGTGCTACTTGTGTACATATTTGTCCTCCCCACTGGAATGCAGGTTTCTATGGGGCAGGTCCTCAATCTTACTAACTTCATGATTCTGGACACCAAATACCCAGGAGGAGTTCGTACATGCTGCCTGAATTGATCTGAGTTGTACAGATATTTTAAAAGGTAGCATGGATCCCAGAAGATACAGACATAGATATTTCTTTCATATCGTTCTCTGGTGGAAAAACACCACCACCACTACTAACAACTGTTCTATGATAAAGAAAAAATAAAGGCAAAAAATTTTAAAAACACCACCCCCAAAACTCTTTCAAGGGTTTCCTCCTGAAAGAAGGGCAGGTTTGTTACAAGTGCCCCTAACCAAAGCACCTCTGGCTGGAAAATTTCTGAAACATTGTGGAGTTTGGTGAGATGCCCTGTTGCTTTTATACAACATTCTAAGGTTCCCAGTGAAGCACACCTCAAATGTGGGTAGACATTCCTAAGAAGGCTATTTGAGTTGGAAGCATCAGAATGTTTATACACCAGCATTTGCTCCAGCCCACAGACAATAAAAACAACCCAGTTATGGCTTCCCTTTGGAAGGTCACTGAGGTTAAAATGATCACAGTAAGAGTGAAAAAGGCTCCATATCACTTTGTTTTTATTTTTAGGGTGTGATATGTTAGCAGCCTCCAGCAGAATTTGCTTTATTTTAAAGCATGCAAAATAATCCCTGCTCTGTTTTGAAGACTGCTTCTGCACTTCTCAATTCCTCTGACAGTTCGACAAATACTCACATCCGGCACTTGCCTTTGCCTTTCTCCCGACTCCTTTCCTTCTTTATGTTTACACTTCCCCAGGGGAGCCCAAACCAGCACTAATTAGCAGTGAATTAAATCCAACCTCTAGGACACTGGAGGGTCAGTGTTTACTTGGGCTTCCAAAGCATCCCTGGTCCCCTTCCCCCAAGCTCAAAGACTGAGAGCTACATATCCAGTCCTGAAGGGAAGTTCTGACATCTGAATCAATTATGCAATTTACTCCTAAAGTTTTACCTTTCCTATCATAAAGTATCCTTCCATGCCTGGGTAGTTTTATACACCCAGCTTGCTCGGCCTGGGACACATTTGCTCCTTACCTTTTTTAGCCTTTAAGACCCTGCTGAAATATCATCTTCTTGGTATTTTCTTCTACTTACCTAGACAGTTAGTTGCTTCTTCCTCAGTAGTCCCACTGAACTCATATCTTGGTATTCTCATATCTTATCCTATAGTCCATCTTGATATTTCAGATCTTATGTTCTATCAGTTCATATTCTAATTGTGTTTGGTCTCTTTAAACTGATCTCTGCTACTTATTTATCTCATATCTTCAATTTTCCCCAGCATCTAGTCCTAGGATATAGGAGGCGCCAAATAAATATTTGTTAAAAGAAAAAGAATTAAGACAGAATATATGAAAGGCACTATAACATAAACTTAAAATCTAGAAACTAATAGCACGTTTTGAAGGGCATTTGAAAGAAGCCATATTTTTAGTTGGTGCCAGCATATTACTGTTAGCATTTTATTCACTCTAACAGGGAAAAAAATACTAAAAGCTACTTTTATTAAGCATTTACAATATACCAGACACTGCTCTCTTACAGATTTAATCATTATAACAAACTCTGTAAGACATATTAAAATTCCCATTGCACTGATGGAATAATTAAAGTTTTAGAGAGGTTAAGGAATTTGTCGCAGGGCCAGCATGGCGTCCAAGCCTGCCTGATTCCACTTGCTGCCTCCATTTGGTGGATTCTACTGTGGAACATAATGCTCTAAGGCACCAGCAATCACCATGAAGTCCAAGCTTGGGCATGACATGAATCAGTATCAGTAGCAAAAGCAGGCAGGAGAATCAGAAAGGAATATTCTTTAAAGAAAAAGAAAAGATTTTATTTATTTGTCAGAGAGACAGAGAGAGAGAGAGCAAGCAAGTAGGGGGAGAAGCAGGCTCTCTGCTCAGCAGGGAGCCCGATGCGGGATTCGATCCCAGGACCCTGGGATCATGACCTGAGCCGAAGGCAGACGCTTAACAACTGAGCCACCCAGGCCTCCCCAGCAAGGAATATCCTTTAAAGTGCTTTGTTTTTAGATAAACCATTGGGTCCGATGAACATCAGTGATAGTTATTACACAAATTAAATTATTCTTTATTCCCAACTTCATAATGGACTTGTTATCACCACTGCAAGTATCCAAACTGACCTGATGAAACACTAGATAACCCTGTGCTTTTGAATGACAATCTATACAGAGAAAGTCCAAAATGAGTCATGATTATTATCATTACTACTAAATGATTCCAAATGCCTCAAAGGAAGTTATAAATGAGTAAGAAGAGCTAGCACTCTTTGCTGTACATGTACACACCACAGAAGAAACAATCTATACTTCAAGCTACAAGCTTGAAGCTACTCAGGCCTTTTGGGAACAGAATTCCTGCTGAAAGTCTGGCAGACTGTACAAGAGAGTGAAATTATAATCCAATTTCACTCCCTAACATAGATACCAAAAATGCAAAATAAAATAGTCATACTAAATCAAAGCTAGCAACATATTTATAAAAGCTTATCTGAGTAAAATTTCTCCCAAGAATATAAGCATAGCTTAACAATAGAAGATGTGTAGATTTAATTCAACACATAAATCAGTTAAAGGAGAAAAACAAAAGGATATCTCAGGAGGTACAGAAAAAACATTTGATAAAATTGTACACTCATTCTTAATAAAAATATTAGCAAACTAGGTGTACAAGGGAACTTGCTCAAGCAAATTAAGGCTATCTACCAAAAACCTATAGCAAATATCTTTTTAAGTGGCTCAATATTAAAAGCATTCTCTACAACATCAGGAAAACAAGGATGCCTGCTAATACTGCTTCTATTCAATATTTATTGGAGCCTCTAGCCAATGAAAGAAGACAATAACTAAATATTGAAAAGGAAGAAATAAAATTGTTCTTATTTGCAAACACAGATTTTATTTTTTTAATTTTTTAAAAAGATTTTATTTATTTGAGAAAGAGAGAGAGAGAGAAGCAGGGGGAGCGGCAGAGGGAGAGGGAGAAGCAGGCTCCCTGCTGAGCAGGGAGCCCAATGTGGGGCTTGATCCCAGGACTCCAGGATCATGACCTGAGCTGAAGGCAGATGCTTAACCGACTGAGCGACCCAGGTGCCCCTGCAGACACAGATTTTAAACATAGAAAATCCCAGAGCCCCTACTCATAAACCCTTAGAACTGCTAAGTAGGTTTAATAGGGTCGCTGGAGACAAGATTAGTGTAAATTCAATAACATTTGTATTCACCAATAATAATCTGGTAATAATAAGGAAATAATAAGACATATTTCATTGACGTGAGTAGCAATAAAATTCATGAGATACCTAAGCATAAATCCAACAAAGGAGTTGAGAGAGACATAAATTATGAAAATTATGAAAGCTTACTGGAAAACATAAAAGAAGATCTAATAAATGGAAAGACATACCATGTTTGATAAGGGAATACTCACTATCATAAAGACGTAAACTCTCCCCCAAACGAGTCTATAAATTTAATGGATTTCAGTTGAAATCTCAACTGTTTTTGTTTTTCTGTGTGGAAATGCTTAAAATGGTATATTTAGTCTTGTATTACATGCCACCCACATACCAGCAGACCTGTTGCAATATCACAATGTATATTGGTACTGCAAACATCTTCATAGCTTCTGAAAGAGGTATGAGCACAACTATTACCTATGAGTGGTTCAGAAGAGCCACAGAAGCCCAGCGCTTTGAGCAATTTTGGACAAAGCAATGAGTTGTCCTGGGAATGGCACAGGGAGGAATATTTTTCAACATTTCCATCAGTTAGCTAAAGTAGGAAGTGCTCAGCAGATGATTCTAAATCTGACAAGTGAAAAGTTGAGAAAATAAAAATCTACCTAAGGAAGATTTCATAAAAAGAAACGAGTTTTTAGGAATGGGGAAGATAAGATACTTGGACAGGAGGTAAAGATGAGGACTTAGAAGGAGAAAAATAAATTCCAAAATAATTCCAAACCACATTAAAGGTGGTCAGGGATGGGATCGTGGAACGGGTCAGGACCAGCAGTCTTTGGAACCTTGAAGACATCAGTCTGGGATAACCACCGCAACAGGCAACTTAAATACCACAATCCACGGTGTGGTTACTCTGGAGAGTGGCAGCATGACATTGGAGTGCCCCTCTCTTCAGCTCTTTGATAACATTACTTCTCAAGAGAAAACCTGAACACAAAGTGGTTGGGATGACTGAACAGGCAAATTATCTAGATTCTAAATCTTTCCCTTCAAAAATAAAAGGAATAGGGAAATGGGGCTGTAGAATACTGGCGATGTCATTTAGAAAGGAGATACAGGGTTCCGTCACTTTTCGAAAGTAGAGGGATGCTACGAAACCTTTCATGAGCTGAAATGGCATAAAGTAAAGGAGAAATTACCAATTAATTTTTATGGGATTTTTTTTTTTTTAGCATTCCCAGACCCCAAAAAATAGCTCCTCTTGGGCTTTTCTGATACTTTCGGACACAGTTGCTAGCGGATGCACAAAATAAATTGAGATAAAGCACAGATGCTCACAGACCACTGTTGGAAACTCTGGTGGCGTGAGACTGAGATGCAGAGTGTAGTTCCCAGGGAAGGAGTTGGGTGGGGCCTCTGCCACCGCTCCGGGTGCGCTGCCTCTAGAATGGCTCACTGCAAAACCAATGCTGAATGCATTTTCACTTTTTGCCTCTTTTCATAAAAGCCAGAATCCTCTTTGGATTTCATTGGGTTAGCGAAAACAGGTACCAATGTAGATGTTTTGTAAAAGTGGAACGGTGTACCGTGAACTCTGAAAAGTGGGGGATACCTGTAGCAGCAGAATGGGAGTGGGAGGGCTGGTGTTGGACCATCACCAGTAGACTCTGTCAGAATGATCAGACCCGTGATGTGCCATTAGAACTTCTCAGGACATAAACCCGGAAATAGGTGAGCTAAGCCTCATTGCTCTTTGAACCGTGTTAGGTCATTGAACACTGCAAAAAAGCTCAGAACGTGGAATAAAACAAGTCTTTTCCTCCCTTGTCTTTCTTCCCTCCAACCCATTGAGTGCCACTGACCTTCCATGATGCTTAGAAAATCCTTCCCTCTGCCAAAAATGAATGGCAAATTGCTTAGATGGACAGTCAGGCACTTCGTGGCCTCATGTCAGTTTTCCTCTGCAGTCTTACTTCTTAACACCTCCTTAAACCAAAGTGACCTGAGACTACAAGCAGATTGGCTGTTTCATGGTTTCCCTCGATAACCCAAACACACTCATGGACTCTTAGGAACACAAAGTAGAGGAGCCACAGGATTATTTAATCTCTCATTTTGTATTCAAGAAACAGATCCACAGAGGAAGGAGACTTACTAGTTAGTGGCCAGGGACAAGACAAGATCCAAATTTCCTTACTTTGTTTATTTCCACTATGTTAGCCCACCAACCAGCCCAACAGAATGAATGAACATGTAAAACAAATTGTTGGGATTTTAAAACCAAGCTAAGGAAAAAAAAAAACAACAAACAACTAAGTAAATATTTTCATTTCAAATCAACTCCAAAGAAAATTTGGAAGATGCCAATATTTTATCTTGATTAAGGAGGACTTTGTTACTAAATAGCTCAAGGTCATACTCTACTACATGCTCTGCAAGATAATAATCTAGAAACCAATGTTTCTTCACATATGCAAAATTTCTCTGATAAATTTTGTGATGGCAGAAGAGTATATTTGACTTAATATATAAATGGCTTTTTAGTTTGTGTCTTAAGTCTTCAAAATACTTAGGCCAAATCAATATCTTAGTATTGTATCCCATATTACAAAGTGTTCATCACTTAAACAAAGGCAGCATTAAAACTTATTTGTTGTTAGTCTTTTTTTTTAAAGATTTTATTGATCTATTTATTTTAGAAATAGGGAGAGCAAGTGTGCAGGAGTGGGGGGAGGAGGAACATGAGGAGGGAGAGGGACAAGCAGACTCCACACTGAGTGTGAAGCCTGACATGGGGCTCCATCTCACAGCCTGAGACCACGACCTGAGCCGAAATCAAGAGATGGGCGCTCAACCAACTGAGCCACCCAAGAACCCATGTTAGTCTTTTCAACGCAAACCCTGGCGCATAAACTTTTCCATTTTTCAAACTGTGCCCAATCCATTTATTTTTCATGCCATGGTGTCACATCTCCCCCTATACTTCATCTCCAACCCAATCAGCTCACTCCAACTCACTTACCAATTCACTCATCTCTTTTTCCTATAAACCCAACACATCTGCTCCCTGTACCACACAGGCTTATTATTTATCTTATGGTTACATTCTTTTTTATTAATAACCACTATTTAACAAGAGCCTACAATAAATAGCTGGTGCTCAATAAGTAGAGTGAACACAGAATTTGTCATTTAAACCAGGATACTTTTGAGAATAGAAGGGGTTGCTATTAATAATCACACTGGGACAACACGTGTAAACCAGGGTTATCCCTCAAATATGGGGACATATGGGCACCCTATCATTAAGTGACAGTGTGGCAAACATTACGGGCTGGCTCACTTAACATCTTTACGAACTCTTCTCCCTTCCTTGACTTCTTCTGCTATAGAAGCTGGAAAGCCCACTTTCTCTTTCTCTCCCACAGCTAACACTGGCCAGGAGCCACAGCTCTGGATAATGCGACCTTAGTAAGGGATTTCTGATAACTTGTGCTTCCTGATAAAATAGGGCATAACACTTTGAAAGGTTACTATATAGCAATGCTAAGTAAGGAGACTCTTGGCTTACACCAAGTAACTAGCACAGCTGCTTTCCCTTTCTTCCTGTGTGGACATTGTCTCGAGGTGTAGCGGTCACCTAAAGACAGTGAAATGAGAAATACGAGAGCAGGAGGAAGAACAGCGAGCAGAGAGTCTCCTTAGCTTAGCATTGCTATATAGTAACCTCTAAACATGTGATGCCCTGCTTCCTATAGATATTAACCAGTGCAATTGTTTTAGAGCTTTGGCAAATCTTTTTTACTTTCCTTGCCAGACAGTCATCAACAAACCACACAGAGTGGCTTTCATGTGGATGAGATGTGCTACACAAAGAGAGTGATTCTTAAGGAAACCTGAGTTTAGGCAAGACAGAAGTACACCTCTTTACCTTCTAAATTACCTACAAAATATCTCTAGCCAAAGCCCGCCACCCAGCCTACACTCTTCTGAATATCGTCTCTGCTTCCTGGGGAGATAGCAATTCTCTGGCCTGTGCAACTTGACAGAACACAAACCCACTAACACAAATTTGCCACAATGCTCCATGCAGTGCTCTTAGGAGGCACAAATCCTCACTGGGGCTGCTCAAGGCTTAATTCCAAAACCCTGAAAGTGTTGCTAAGTGGCTGTTTCTGGCCACTCATGTCCTGCATGAGTAAAGCAGGCAGGTGACTGTCCTGGATTGTGGAAGAGCCAAACTGGGTCAGATCTCCCAGAAGGAGACTGGGGAGATCAACGCAGCCAGCCTTCAGGAGGTGTCCACACACAGAGGCTTTCTCACTGGCTTCCCAGCCTCACCTAATCTCTGAGGTTGCAAGGAAAAACCAAAACATCAGACCTACATTTCTTTTGGCCTTTGCTGTGCAGTATGGAGACCCACACCTCCCAGCTTGACGGCCCCACTGAGTCATGTCTCGCTACTTCCATTCTGGTTCTTGCCCTGTCACCCCCATACTCCTCCATCATCTTCCCACATGAGTATTCCTTTATTCTGCTGTGTCCACACTTTTCAGGTGCCATTTCCAGAATGTTTCTACTGCATAGGAAAAGATAAGATCTGTCTTAGTTGCAGGGGGCTTCTCAAATTCATGATGGAAGGACCTCTCTTTACACCTGTCCAAGCCCAAAGGGTCCAGAAGAAAGGTTGGCTTACCAGACTATTAGTACTTACTGAGAACGCAATTTGTAATGCTCTGCCTTAGGATCAATACAGAAAACAAATATGCCATACAGAAGAATATTGACTATCCAACAACGTGGGAGAAAAGCTCAAAACATAAAGATAAGTGGGAAGAGCAACAAATAAGATTGTATGTACAATATCTCAATTTTTTTGGCTTTGTTTTTAACTACCAAAAAAACAACCCTCTGAAATGTTAATGGTAATCTCTATGACTAGGATTAAAGATAGGATTAGAGATAGAATTATAGATGATTATTTCTTTCATTTTAATATTTATTTCTGTGGGCGTCTGGGTGGCTCAGATGGTTAGGTGTCTGCCTTTGGCTCAGGTCATGATCACCAGGTCCTGGGATTGAGCCCCATGTCGGGCTCCCTGCTTAGCAGGGAATCTGCTTCTCCCCTTCCTCTGCCTCTCCCCACTGCTCCTGCTCTCTCTCTCTCTGTCTCAAATGAATAAATAAAAAATTATTTAAAAAATAATATTTAGGGGCATCTGGGTGGCTCAGTCATTAAACGTCTGCCTTCAGCTCAGGTCATGATCCCAGGGTCCTGGGATCGAGCCCGTGTCGGGCTCCCTGCTCCGCGGGAAGCCTGCTTCTCCCTCTCCCACTCCCCCTGCTTGTGTTCCCTCTCTCGCTGTGTCTCTCTATGTCAAATAAATAAATAAAATCTTTAAAAATAAATAAAAATAAAATAAAAAATAATATTTATTTCTCTATTTTTGATAATAATACCAGCAACAATGACATTTATTGTGTGCCAGGCACCATTCTAAGAGCTTTACATGAACCAACTCATTTAATTCTTACAATAATCCTAGAATGTAGGTGCTGTTACTATGCCAAAGAAAGGTGAGGCACAGAGATCAAATTACTTGCCCAAGGTCACATACATAGTAAGTGAGTCACAGAGCCAGGATTCAAACGCAGCAAGCTATTTCCAGAATTAAGATTTAACCACCTGCAAAAATAAACTATTGGGACTACATCAGAATAAAAAGCTTCTGCAGAGTGAAGGAAACAATCAACAAAACTATAAGGTAACCTACTGAATGGGAAAAGATATTTGTAAATGACATGACCAAGAAAGGGTTAGTATCCAAAATATATAAAGAACTTATACAACTCAAGAAACAAATAATCCAATTTAAAATGGGCAGGAGACATGAACAGACATTTCTCTGAAGAAGATATCCAGATGGCCAACAGACACATGAAAAGATGCTCAACATCACTCATCATCAGGGAAATGCAAGTCAAAACTGCAATGAAATACCACCTCATACCTGTCAGAATGGCTAAAATCAACAACTCAAGAAACAAGTTTTGGAGAGGATGTGGAGAAAAATGCACTGTTGGTGGAAATGCAAACTGGTGCAGCCACTCTGGAAAACAGTATGGAGGTTCCTCAAAAAGTTAAAAATAGAACTACCATACAATCCAGGAATCGCACTATTGGGTATTAACCGCCAAAAAACAAACAAAAAAAAACACACTAATTCAAAGGGATACATGCACTTCTGTGTTTATAGCAGCATTATTTACAATAGCCAAATTATGGAAGCAGCCCAAGTATCCACCAGTAGATAAATGGATAAAGAAGAAATAATGTATGTATATACAATGTAATATTCTTCATCCATAAAAAAGAATGAAATCTTGCCATTTGCAACAACATGGATGGAGCTAGACAGTATAATGCCAAGTTAATTAAGTCAAAGACAAATACCATATGATTTCACTCATATGTGTAATTTAAGAAACAAAACAAACAAGTAAAGGGAAAAAAAAAAAGAGAAAGAGACAAACCAAGAAACAGACTCTTAACTATAGAGAACAAACTGATGGTTACCAGAGGGGAGGTGGGTAGGGGGATGGATGAAATAGGTGATGGGGATTAAGGAGTACACCTGTTGTGATGAGCACCAGGTGTTGTATGGAAGTGTTGAATCACTATATTGTACACCTGAAACTAATATAACACTGTATGTTAACTATAAAAATGTTTTTAAAAAGTAAATAAGACTTGGGGTGCCTGGGTGGCTTAGTCATTTAAAGCGTCTGACTTTTGGTTTCGGCTCAGGTCATGATCTCAGGGTCATGGGATCCAGCCCCCTGTCAGACTCTGTGGCTTAGCAGGGAGTCTGCTTGTCCCTCTCCCTCTGCTCCTTCCTTGTCCCCGACACACCCTCAGCTCGTGCTCTCCTCTCTCTCAAATAAATAAATAAATATGATCTTTAAAAAAATTCTTAAAAAAAATAAGACTTAACCACTATTTCTTGCTATCTCTAGAATATGTACTGTTTTATAATACATAATGTATAATAAAGAAGTATAATCTTTCTTTTCTTTTTTTAAAGATTTTATTTATTTGACAGAGAGAGTGAGAGAGAACACATGTAGGGGGAAAGGCAGAGGGAGAGGGGGAAGCAGACTTCCTGCTGAGCAGGGAGCCCAATGCGGGGCTCTATATAGGCAGGGCTCAATCCCAGGACCCTGGGACCTCAACCCAAGCCAAAGGGGGATGCTCAACCAACTGAGCCACCCCAGCATCCCTAATCTTTCTTTATAATAAAGAAAAAAGGTTTAAAAAAAGAAAAGGAATATAAGACAAGGTAGTCAAGGAGAGAGAGGGTGAAAGAATGAGTGTTTAAAAGAGAGTCAAGAGAGGGGCGCCTGGGTGGCTTGGTTGGTTAAGTGTCTGACTTGATCTCAGCTCAGGTCTTGATCTCCGGGTGTGAGTTCAAGGCCATGTTAGGGTCCATGCCCAGCATGGAGTAAGGAGAAATGACCCCACACTTAGTATCTCTGGGTTTGTTATCTCACCTGCAAAACAAGAGGGTGAACAAGACTACATTCTAGAGAAATATTTACCTTGCTCGTTGCCAATAGTTGGCATGAAAGATGCCTCATCATTTTAGACTTGGCCATCACATCATTGATTAGTCTACAGCAAATTTGCTGTCTTTGTGCTTTAATTTACATTTTAAAACCCACATGTCCCATAAAGCAAATGCACAGAGTATAAAAACTATTAGTAGAGCTAAGGGAATGATCCTATATGAACGAGAGCACTGATCAATTTTAAAAGACAGAAAGTGGTAAGAAAACAGAAATGGAATGCAAAATGGCCTGGCAGCATGCATGATTCCAAAGAGCAGCAACCAAATCATTCAAAAAAGGCCTTGTCCCCTGCAGCTCTGGCTCCTTACCTTCCCATAAGACTTAGCCCGACTATTCCTCCCCATTCCCTTGTATAAAATCCAAATCACGCAAACAATGGATGCTAATCTGTGAGAGCAATTCCTCCCTCTCCCAAGAGCCACCCTTGATCAACTATTTCTGACAGTAGCCGAACTTTGGCTGATCTGGCTAAAGTCCTAGGAAATATTTAGCCCTCCTGCCCCAAGCCAGATGCTCTTAAGGGTTTTCCTATGCCTGGCATTTTCAAATAAAAGGTTATGCCAATGGTGCCCTGGCTGATTTCTTCCCACCAACTATGTTGCAAAAATAAAGGGAGGGAAGTTGGAAGGGGTGGGATGAGAGAGCTATATCCACCGCTACAATAAGAGAAAGCACATAGATTCTGTCTAAAACTGATAAATCAAGATCAGCTACATATGCAAATTATTCGGCAATAGGGAGGGAAGTGATCAAACAGCCAAGAGCAGAGAGTGACTGTATCCAAGGAGGGGGACTGTTGTTTTTGTTAGAATCTTTTATAATGCTCTAATTCATAAAATTAGATGATTATTTGATAACAAGCAGTTTTTAAAAGTCAAAAAGTCAAAAGTTTTAAAAGTCAAAACTTGTAATTTAAAGTAAAAAATTACAATTACATAATCAAGTGTGTCTATAAATTATCCCAGCTAAATGAGCCTTGGTGACTTCAGGACTGGGAAGACAGAATGGTGAGCTGCTCCGTGGCAGGCCTGGAGATGGGTGACTGGAGGCAGTGGGCCAGCATGCGCCCAGATCAGGCCTCCCTCGGGTTCTCTGACATAAGTCAGAAGAGTTTGCTAAGTGGGATACCTGGGCTTTCTGGAAAAGCATCAAGCTCTCTGTTCTCCTTGGAAGATGAAGAGTTCTTTTTAGTTTCCTGCTCTCTATCTTGGTTTTGTGTGTCTGTTTCTGTGCAACTCTCTTTGCACCTGACTTTTTCTCTTTGACTCCCTTTCCCTTAATCTGTGCATTTTCTGCTCACTGAAGACTCCCTGTTCCCTAGTTTTATTTTTCTCTCTAATCTTAAATTCTTCTCACCATTCCTACCTTGTCTCTCTTCTCATCCTGGTTTTTCTCTAAGTCTTAGCTGCCCCTCATGTATTTTTGTCTCTCAATTTTTCATGTGGTTAGCTGAAATGACCTGAGTCTTTTGAACGCAACTTGCTCATCTGTAAAACTGGTTAATACTCCTCAGTATACTGTATAATACTGGCTGACTATCTTTGAAGTTCTTGGGAGAAAATAATTTTAGAAGCTGTGATCTGCTTAATTCAAATTGTAGACTATTGCCTTTGTAAGTAATTTGAATATTTTTTCTCTTGAAATATATAACTTCAATTCTAGAAAACTTTTTTTTTTTAAGATTTTATTTATTTGACAGAGAGAGACACAGTGAGAGAGGGAACACAAGCGGGGGGAGTGGGAGAGGAAGAAGCAGGCTTCCCGCGGAACAGGGAGCCCTATGCGGGGCTAGATCCCAGGACCCTGGGATCATGGCCTGAGTGGAAGGCAGATGCTTAATGACTGAGCCACCCAAATGCCCCTAGAAAACTTTTTCTAGAATGACAATAGGAAATGAAAACAATAGAATGAGGCTAATTTTATAAACAACTGGTCCTCTCAACAACTGAAAGAAATCAGCCAATGAATTAAGGCTTTCTAGTCCTTACTGAAATACTACAATGAGATTCAAAAAATGAAGTTGGATTTCACATTATATTTTAATTTTTAAATTTCTCAAAATGAAACTATATATTTGGCTGAAAACATTAACCTACTGGGACGAAATGTTTTTTTCTTTTTTTAAAACTGTAAGTCTAGAGGTTTTCAAATTTTCCAGTCATGTGCCATCAATGTACAAAATTGATTTTACAGGATTCATTGCTCAGGAATTGTGGATGTATAAATAATTATGGTTCTTTATTTTTTATTTTTTTTAAATTTATTTGAGAGAGAGAGAGCACAAGAGGGGGTAGGGTCAGAGGGAGAAGCAGACTCCCTGCTGAGCAAGGAGTCTGATGAGGGGGGTCCCTGGGGGACTCCGGGATCATGACCTGAGCTGAAGGCAGTCGTTTAACCAACTGAGCCACCCAGGCACCCAGTAATTATGGTTCTTTAAAGACACCAACATTTGCTAATGAAAGTATCTGAATGATGCCACTGCTGCCCCCAAATGAATCCATCTCAACGGAAACCCTAAAGCTTAAACCAAGAGCATAGAAGGCTCTAGGGCCTACCTGTAGTTATTACCAGGAAATTTAGATTTCATACAAACCTGCCTTTATTTTAAATGCAGTTTAGTTATTAGAAAAAAGCACACACCTCAAACTAAAGATCCAATCCACATTTTTTCCTAACACAGAAGGAGGCCTCTCTGAAGGGTTTTCCAGGCTTACCACTGAACAGTGGTCAAGCCAAAAATAAATCCATGGAGGCAAATTCAACAGCACACAAAACAGGAGTCCACGGAGAGCAGGACTTAGCTTTTCCCCCATTCGCCTCCTTCTGGGACCCCCACCCACATTCTTCCATCTCCCAATTAGAGAGCTAATTAGGACTCCAGATTTAAATGCTAAATGGGGAGGGAGCCTGGTGCCAGGCCAGGATTCCTTTAACATCAAACACTCTCCTCCTTCAGGCTTCTCCCCTTAGTGCAGTGCGCTTTGGGAAGAGAGCTGGGCCAGCAGGGCCGACTGGCTGCAGGGCAGTGTTTACACTCAGTTGTCTGAGAGGGAAGATTTGTCTCACAAATTGCAAACTCTGAAAAGATAAAATTTAAAAACAACATGCCTGGGCTTTTAGTACTTTAAGGAAAAGAAGCAAGTATCTTATAAGCTCAGTTATTATTACCATGGTGACATGAGGGGACGTGAGGAGATCTCAAGAACAGTTCCTGGTTCCAGCTAGGCAGCGTCTCAACGGTGCGGGGCGACTTCTTCGGTTACCATGGCAACCAAAATTAGAAGTGCTTTTGCAACACTAACAGAAACCAGCTTTTGAAGCGCTTCTGTGAATCACACTGAATACTGATGATGCAAGCTTGAGTGATAGATATTTTTCAAACACACACACACACACACACCATATTGCCATAAACAAATATTCCTTTTAGATTCCCCCCTTGAAATCTTGACTTAACTTGGAATAGATTTTTTGGTCTGGTTCTGTTTGTTTCCCTTTTGGATTCCCGCGGTCTCAAGTGCAAACGCGATTTGTTTAATTTCCAAACTTGTCTGAATTGCACGGGGAAGAGCTTAGAACGTGGTTCATTTGCTCTCATTTTGAAACGGGATGAGGAAATGGGGTGGGGGAGGGTGGGTCTAACAGAGAGCCCTCTTGTCTACTAAACTCCGGAGGACGAAAACGGGGGGGAGGGGCGGGTTGGGGGTAGGGGTAGGAGAGGCAAGGAGGGAAAGGAAGAGGGAGGGAAGGAAGGGAAGAAATAAGTGCGGACGGCTGAATCTTTGCTGCCCTAAGAGCACCTTTATCTGTTCCCTTGACCTGTCCATCTGCCCAGGTGTTGTGTCAAAGCTGACCAGAAATGACATTTTAAAGACCCCTTTGCCATCCTTTCCTGGTCATCCTGACGCTCCTAATATTCCTGAAGGGACATCGGGAAGAGGAGACGAGGTTCCTCCTTACTTGTGCAGTCTTCAAAAGAAGCACGATTCTTTAGGGAGCGTCGTGGTGTGGGGTGTGCTGGGCCACGGCCGTTCGCGGTCACTGCCCTCACCGCCAGTCCCCAGCGCTCCGGACGAACTGTCTACACCTGGGCTCGCGCCCTGGGGCTCTGGTCCGCGCCAGGTGTGCGCCGGGCGAGGCGCGAAGCGGTCCTCCCGGGTTCCCGTGCGGGCGCGTACACCGACGCGGAGCCCGTACCGCGCCGGGGCGCGGGGATACGCGCGCGCCCAGACCCAGGAGCGCCACGCATCGCACAGGCAGCGGCCCGCACGCGCCGGCACACCCGCGCCTCCCGCTCCAACGCCCTCTGCTCGCGCGCGCCGAGCAGCCCGAGAGGGGCCGTCCCGCCGGAGCGCCTACCCTTCTCCGACCCCAGCTCCCCCCCCACCCCGCCCCGCCGGCAGTCGTGTCTCCGTTTCCCCCTCGGCTCGCGCGGGGCACGGGCGCCGCTCGCAGCACCCCCCTCCCCAGCTCAGCAACCTGGCGGAGGACAGAGAGGCGGGGTGTGGGTGCTGGCTGCGAGCCCTGCGGCCCTCGCTTACCTTCGTGGCGAGCCTGGCTCACGGGCTCGGCGGCGCCGGGCCAGGAGCTCCGAGGGGTTGGCGCTGGAGCGCGCGCCGCGCGGTGGGTGCGTGGGTGGCGGGCGCCGCGGCCGCGCGGGAGGTTCCTGGAGCTGTCAGGGACGGCCGACCTGACCGACAGCGGCCCCAGCAAACCCCGCCTGCTGGCCCCGGCCCGGGCTCTGCGGCGGGAGGGGGGGGGGGGGGGGGGGACGGAGGCGCCCCGCGGCGTTTCCCGGAGGACCAATCGGGAGCGGGGGGCTGGCCCGGGGGAGGGGGCCTGGGGCCGGTCGGGCGCCGGGACGCGGGCCCGGACTTCATAGGCCGGTTTCTATGGCAGCCAGGAAGGGGGGCTGGAGGGAGGTGGGTGCGCGGCGCGGGGACACCCATCGCGGACACTGGAGGAGGGGGGTTTGACCCTCTCGCAGAGAGAGTCCCTCCTACAGCATGGATGGGAAGCGGCGACACCGCCCAAATAAGGTTGACACAGCTCTCGTCAACTCACGTCTCGTACTGAGCCGCTCGAGCCTCCTGATCAAGGGTTTCCGTGTCCTTGGGAGACCGCGACCCAGTAATCTTCCCAACAGAACGGGGTTTTCAGCAAACCACCGTGACAGCTCCTTCGGGTGAGTCTGGCAGGGTTTAGGCTCTGCAGAAAGAAGTGCTAATACCACCCTCTGCCTGGGTGCCTCGCAGACATTATGTCCGGTTCCATTGGTACCACTTAGGCAGTGAATCCCTAATCTCCTGCCTACTCCCCAACTATAGCCTTCCCGCTAATGGTGATGCCAAATATTTTTACAGTTTACAAACAGGGAAGCCAAGTCACTGAATTGAGTGCTGAGCAGGGAATGCGATTCAAAGAATAGTAAACGCATAGAGGTTATTTACTGAAGTTTAAGTACTTCATTTTACAGAGGAGGAAAGTGAGGTCAGAGAAGTCAGTTAACAAGGGTCACACAGCTTGGTTAATGGCAAAGCCAGGCACCCTAAGTCACAGCTCAGTGAGCACTCTTTCCACCTCATGCTCCCATATTCTGTGTTCCTGATTGCCAGGGTAATATTTACAAAAGCAAAAGTGCTAGGGAGACAAATAACTTTAAAATCTATTTATGGTAGAAATTAGGGAAGCCAAAGATTCCTTTTTTTTTTTTTTTATTTGCCAGGCACTGTTACAAATACTTTCACAAGAGTAACTGATTAAATCCTCAGAATAACCTTATAAGTTAGGAATTCTTGTTACCATTCCTGTTTTGACAGATGAGGAAAGTGAGGCCCAGAAATGTTACTTGACTGCTGAAGGTCACATAGCTGTCCAGTGCTGGTGCTGGGATTCAAACCCAGGCAGTCCACTCCAGAGTCAGTGCTCTTCTTCCTTACTCTGCTGCGTCTTTGTATGATTAAGGGGTCCAGGAGCAGGAACAGCAAGAAATAAAACCTTGGATAGCTCCAGGGACTGGCCATTGAGATTGGCAAGCAACCAAAACAACCTGGAATGATTGCTCCTTGGTTGATAAGAGTGGTTATCTCCTTGTGTAGGATAAAAGTTCTCTGTGAGAAAGGTTTGTCTTTAAAGGGAAGCCCTTTCCTAAAAAGACAAATGGGTTTTCTTTTTCTTTCTTTCTTTTTTTTTTTTTTAAAGATTTGTTTATTTATTTGACAGAGAGAGAGATAGTGAGGGCAGGAACACAAGCAGGGGGAGTGGGAGAGGGAGAAGCAGGCTTCCCGCCAAGCAGGGAGCCCAATGTGGGACTCGATCCCAGGACCCTGGGATCATGACCTGAGCCAAAGGCAGAAGCTTAATGACTGAGCCAACCAGGCGCCCGGTTTTCTTTTTCTTTTAAGAGTGATTTTTAAAATAGTACATGCCATCAGCTTTTTTTTTTTTAAGATTTTATTTTTAAGTAATCTCTACATCCAAAGTGGGGCTCGAACCCACAACCCTGAGATCAAGCGTGGCATGCTCCACCAAGGTGGAACATTACTGAGCCAGCCAGGTGACCCTTGTTTTCTTTCGAAAGCAATAAAATACAGGGTAAGACTTTACATGTTTAAAAATATAAAATGCTCCTTGACTCCTGTAACATGGCAACCCACAGGATAGGAGTTCATAAGGAAATTGCCTAGAAGTCAGGATCCTCAAGCTCACAACCTAACATAGACTCTCTTGTAGACCCTTTCATCACGCCCCCATAGAGCACCATAGATGCTAGATTCTAGTGGCTTGGAAGGTGACTGAAGATTTTAGGCTATCCACAGAAAAGGAAAACTTCAGCATCAGAGACCACTTTCAAAGTCCATTGGCCAGACTCCATTCCAGGAGTCCCCCTTACCCCTATTTCTCTTGCAGCCATTCTGCTAGGGCCGGTTCCCTTTCAAATCAGAACCTTTCCGGGCTCCTGGGTGGCTCAGTCGTTAAGTGTCTGCCTTTGGCTCAGGTCATGATCCCAGGGTCCTGGGATCGAGTCCCACATCGGGCTCCCTGCTCAGCAGGAAGCCTGCTTCTCCCTCTCCCACTCCCCCTGCTCATGTTCCTGCTCTCGCTATCTCTCTCTCTGTCAAATAAATAAATAAAATCTTTAAAAAAAAAATCAGAACCTTTCCTTCATGCTTTCCCTTCCCTTGGAAGTCCTGGGATCCCCAGCCATATAGGACTGACTTCTATTTCAATTCCCTCCAGGTGAGAAAAGTGTCATTTTTCTTCTGGAAAGGGCCATTCAATAGGTTGATTACAATGTAGCAGTATACAGAAGTTAAAAATTGTTGTTTTGAATAGTATGGGTTAAGTATTTTTCAACATATTAAGTGAAAGCAAAAGTTACAAAGCAGAATGATACAAATTTGTGATATATTTGAGTAGAAGGAAATGCACTAGATATTAGTAATGTTTTTTGTTACTTAATAGTTTCCAGCATTTTTTTCTTTTTTCTACAATGGGCATATGTGTCAGAAAAATTCTATTTTCAAAAGAACTGATGAAACAGTCAGACCTAGTCAATGTAGGTAGTCTCAGTTTTCTAACCCCTTCTCCATTGTGTTGGCAGAAAATAAGTCAAATACATTCTTAGGAACAGTCCTTCATGATTCTAACACAGGAGGTACTTGTTCTATGTTTTGAGAAACACAGGGAATGGCTGAAAGTTTAGACTTTTGAGACATAAAGTTACACCTTGCCTCCTAGCTCTGCCACTGATTAGCTGTATGAATTCTTTGGTTTCAATCATCTTCTAACCTCAGGTTCTTCATCTGTACTCTGGGAATTGTGAGAATTAATGAGATAAAGTTTCTGGCAAACAGTTAATTTAGGCTGTCTTAACCTGGAGTCCATGGGCTTGGGGTGGTTAATAGGAGAAGCCCTCACTGAAAATGTGTTGAAGGATACTTTCATCACAATCTTTAAGTAGCTGGGGCCACAAACAGGGCAGTACTTCCTCTAGTAAGTGCTTAATAATAATAGCTATTATTACTATTTCACGTTCTGAGGGATTGTTCCACGTTTGGTACTATTCTAGGGCATATAGGGACATTCTACTCATTTTCTGGACATTATTACTGGTACATTGCGTCCCTACCGAATGTGAACCTGAACTAGGGTTTTCTGGCCCCTACTTTCCTTCCTCCTTTCTTCCCATAGGGATATTTGGCAAATCTTAGGAGAGGAGGTGGAGCAAAAATTTTCTAAGACTGCATAGTGCTGTAGGGTTGGATCTACAACTCAAAAGGCGTATCTTTTTCCAGAAAAAATTGTCTTCTTGGGCGCCTGGGTGGCTCAGTCGGTTGAGCGACTGCCTTCGGCTCAGGTCATGATCCTGGAGTCCCGGGATCGAGTCCCGCATCGGGCTCCCTGCTCGGCGGGGAGTCTGCTTCTCCCTCTGACCCTCCCCGACTGTCATGTGCTCTCTCTCATTCTCTCTCTCAAATAAATAAATAAAATCTTTAAAAAAAAAATTGTCTTCTTTATCCTGCTTAGGATCTGCATGCTACCTAAATCTGATCGTGTCTTTCAACAATTCAGAAAAATTCTCAATCTCTTTGACTATGACCCCTATCTCATGTTTTACCTTTCTTTCAGAAATTCCAATTGGATATTATGTATGTATTATGTATGTCTCATTCTAGCTCATGTCTTTTTCCATGTTTTCCAGATTTTTACCTTCAGTTTAACTTCTTTTATATTCTGGTAATTTCTTCAGATCGATCTTGTATTTCACTAATTCTCTCTTGATCTGTAATTAATGAGCTGTTGTAACTGGAACACTGACTTTATAAACCTTGACAGTACAAATATAACGAAATCAAGAGGTGGAAGTATGAGAATGCCAATTTCATCCTTTCACAGCTGGCGGTCAACTGACAGTTTAAAACTGGATCACAATTAGTATGTATTAACATCTTTTGTCCTTCACTTTATAAGAATCTTTTTTTTTTAAAGATTTTATTTATTTATTTGACAGAGAGAGACACAGCGAGAGAGGGAACACAAGCAGGGGGAGTGGGAGAGGGAGAAGCAGGCTCCCTGCGGAGCAGAGAGCCCGATGCGGGGCTCGATCCCAGGACCCTGGGATCATGACCTGAGCCGAAGGCAGACGCTTAACAACTGAGCCACCCAGGTGCCCCTATAAGAATCTTTTTTTAATTTTATTTTATTATGTTATGTTAGTCACCATACATTACATCATTAGTTTTTTTTACAGATGTTCTTATTTTTTATTTTTTATTGTGTTATGTTAATCACCATACATTACATCATTAGTTTTTGATGTAGTGTTCCATGATTCATTGTTTGAGTATAACACCCAGTGCTCCATGCAGTATGTGCCCTCTTTAATACCTATCACCAGGCTAACCCATCCCCCCACCCCCTCCCCTCTAGAACCCTCAGTTTGTTTCTCAGAGTCCATAGTCTCTCACGGTTTGTCTACCCCTCCGATTTCCCCCCCTTCATTCTTCCTTTCCTGCTATCTTCTTCTTCTTCTTTTATTTTTTAACATATAATGTATTATTTGTTTCAGAGGTACAGGTCTGTGCTTCAACAGTCTTACACAATTCACAGCGCTCACCATAGCACATACCCTCTTCAATGTCCATCACCCAGCCCAACCCATCCCTCCCACCCCCCACCACTCCAGCAACCCTCAGTTTGTTTCCTGAGATTAAGAATTCATCATATCAGTGAGATCTTATGATACTTGTCTTTCTCTGATTGACTTATTTCACTTAGCATAATACCCTATAGTTCTATCTATGTTGTTGCAAATGGCAAGATTTTGTGTTTTTTGAGGGCTGCATACTATTCCATTTTGCCCTTTCTTCCCTTGCCTTTGGCGATGTGTCTAGGAAGAAGTTGCTGCGGCTGAGGTCAAAGAGGTTGCTGTCTGTGTTCCTCTTTAGGATTTTGATAGATTCCTGTCTCACATTTAGGTCTTTCATCCATTTTGAGTCTATTTTTGTGTGTGGTATAAGGAAATGGTTCAGTTTCATTCTTCTGCATGTGGCTGGCCAATTTTCCCAACACCATTTGTTGAAGAGACTGTCTTTTTTCCATTGGACATTCTTTCCTGCTTTGTCGAAGATTAGTTGACCATAGAGTTGAGGGTCCATTTCTGGGCTCTCTATTCTGTTCCATTGATCTATGTGTCTCTTTTTGTGCCAGTACCATACTGTCTTGATGATGACAGCTTTGTAATAGAGCTTGAAGTCCGGAATTGTGATGCCCCCAGCTTTGCTTTTCTTTTTCAACACTCCTCTGGCTATTCGGGGTCTTTTCTGGTCCCATACAAATTTTAGGATTATTTGTTCCATTTCTTTGAAAAAAGTTGATGGTATTTTGATAGGGATTGCATTAAATGTATAGATTGCTCTGGGTAGCATTGACATCTTCACAATATTTGTTCTTCCAATCCATGAGCATGGAACGTTTTTCCATTTCTTTGTGTCTTCCTCAATTTCTTTCATTAGTATTCTATAGTTTTCTGAGTACAGATTTTTTGCCTCTTTGGTTAGATTTATTCCTAGATATCTTATGGTTTTGGGTGCAATTGTAAATGGGATCAACTCCTTAATTTCTCTTTCTTCTGTCTTGTTGTTGGTGTATAGAAATGCAACTGATTTCTGTGCATTGATTTTATATCCTGCCACTTACTCAATTCCTGTATGAGTTCTAGCAGTTTTGGGGTGGAGTCTTTTGGGTTTTGCACATAAAGTATCATATCATCTGCAAAGAGTGAGAGTTTGACTTCTTCTTTGCCTATTCAGATGCCTTTTATTTCTTTTTGTTGTCTGATTGCTGAGGCTAAGACTTCTAGGACTATGTTGAATAGCAGTGGTGAGAGTGGGCATCCTTGTCGTATTCCTGACCTTAGGGGAAAAGCTCTGTTTTCCCCCATTGAGAATGATATTTGCTGTGGGTTTTTCATAGATGGCTTTTATGATATTGAGGTTTGTACCCTCTATCCCTACACTCTGAAAAGTTTTAATCAAGAAAGGATGCTGTATTTTGTCAAATGTTTTTTCTGTCTCTATTGAGAGAATCATATGGTTCTTGTTCTTTCTTTTATTAATGTATTGTATCACATTGATTGATTTGTGGATGTTGAACCAACTTGCAGCCCAGGGATAAATCCCACTTGGTTGTGGTGAATAATCCTTTTAATGTACTGTTGGATCCCATTGGCTAGTATTTTGGTGAGAATTTTTGCATCCATGTTCATCAGGGATATTGGTCTGTAATTCTCCTTTTTGATGGGGTCTTTGTCTGGTTTGGGATCAAGGTAATTCTGGGAGTTTGGAAGTTTTCCTTCCATTTCTATTTTTTGGAACAGTTTCAGAAGGATAGGTATTAATTCTTTAAATGTTTGATAGAATTCCCCTGGGAAGCCATCTGGCCCTGGGCTCTTGTTTGTTGGGAGATTTTTGATTACTGCTTCAATTTCCTTAGTGGTTATGGGTCTGTTCAGGTTTTCTATTTCTTCCTGGTTCAGTTTTGGTAGTTTATACATCTCTAGGAATGCATCCATTTCTTCCAGATTATCTAATTTGCTGTCATATAGTTGCTCATAATATGTTCTTAAAATTGTTTGTATTTCTTTGATGTTGGTTGTGATCTCTCCTCTTTCATTCACAATTTTATTTGGGTCGTTTCTCTTTTCTTTTTAATAAATCTGGCCAGGGGTTTATCAATCTTATTAATTCTTTCAAAGAAACAGCTCCTAGTTTCGTTGATCAGTTCTACTGTTCTTTTGGTTTCTATTTCATTGATTTCTGCTCTGATCTTTATTATTTCTCTTCACCTACTGGGTTTAGGCTTTATTTGCTCCTTTATCAGCTCCTTTAGGTGTAGGGTTGGGTTGTGTATTTGAGACCTTTTTTGTTTCTTGAGAAAGCTTGTATTGCTATATACTTTCCTCTTAGGACTGCCTTTGCTGCATCCCAAAGATTTTGAACAGTTGTGTTTTCATTTTCATTTGTTTCCATGAATTTTTAAAATTCTTCTTTAATTTCCTGGTTGACCCATTCATTCTTTAGTAGGATGCTCTTCAACCTCCATGTATTTGAGTTCTTTCCAACTTTCCTTTTGAGGAAAGTCTTGAGGATTGAGTTCTAGTTTCAAAGCATTGTGTTCCGAAAATATGCAGGGAATGATCCCAATCTTTTGGTACTGGTTGAGACCTGATTTGTGACCTAGGATGTAATCTATTCTGGAGAATGTTCCATGGGCACTAGAGAAGAATGTGTATTCTGTTGCTTTGGGATGGAATGTTCTGAATATATCTGTGAAGTCCATTTGGTCCAGTGTGTCATTTAAAGCCTTATTTCCTTGTTGATCTTTTGCTTAGACGATCTGTCCATTTCAGTGAGGGTGGTGTTAAAGGCCCCTACTATTATTGTATTATTGTTGGTGTGTTTCTTTGATTTTGTTATTAATTGGCTTATATAATTGGCTGCTCCCAGGTTAGGGGCATAGATATTTACAATTGTTAGATCTTCTTGTTGGATAGACCCTTTAAGTAGGATATAGTGTCCTTCCTCATCTCTTATTATAGTCTTTGGTTTAAAATCTAATTTGTCTGATATAAGGATTGCCACCCCAGCTTTCTTTTGATGTCCATTAGCATGGTAAATGGTTTTCCACCCCCTCACTTTCAATCTGGGGGTGTCTTTGGGTCTAAAATGAGTCTCTTGCAGGCAGCATATTGATGGGTCTTGTTTTTTTTTATCTAATCTGATACCCTGTGTCTTTTGATTGGGACATTTAGCCCATTTACATTCAGGGTAACTACTGAAAGATAAGAATTTAGTGCCATTGTATTGCCTGTAAGGTGACTGTTACTGTATATTGTCTCTGTTCCTTTCTGGTCTATGTTATTTTTAGGCTCTTTCTTTGCTTAGAGGACCCCTTTCAATATTTCTTGGAGGGCTGGTTTGGTGTTTGCAAATTCTTTTAGTTTTTGTTTGTCCTGGAAGCTTTTTAACTCTCCTATTTTCAATGACAGCCTAGCTGGATATAGTATTCTTCGCTGCATATTTTTCTCATTTAGTGCTTTGAATATATCATGCCACTCCTTTCTGGCCTGCCAGGTCTCTGTGGATAGGTCTGTGCCAATCTAATGTTCCTAACATTGTAGGTTACAGACCTCTTGTCCTGAGCTGCTTTCAGGATTTTCTCTTTGTCTCTGAGACTGTAAGTTTTACTATTAGATGTCGGGATGTTGACCTATTTTTATTGATTTTGAGGGGGGTTCTCTGTGCCTCCTGGATTTTGATGCCTGTTTCCTTCCCCAAATTAGGGAAGTTCTCTGCTATAATTTGCTCCACTATACCTTCTGCCCCTCTCTCTCTTTCTTCTTCTTCTTCTGGGATCCCAATTATTCTAATATTGTTTCGTCTTATGGTATCACTTATCTCTCGAATTCTCTCCTCGTGATCCAGTAGTTGTTTATCTCTCTTTTTCTCAGCTTCTTTATTCTCCATCATTTTGTCTTCTATATCACTAATTCTCTCTTCTGCCTCATTTATCCTAGCAGTTAGAGCCTCCATTTTTTATTGCACCTCATTAATAGCCTTTTTGATTTCTACTTGGTTAGATTTTAGTTCTTTTATTTCTCCAGGAAGGGATTCTCTAGTATCTTCCATGCTTTTTCAAGCCCAGCTAGAATCTTTATAATCGTCATTCTGAACTCTAGTTCTGACATCTTACTAATGTCCGTATTGATTAGGTCCCTGGCAGTCGGTACTTCCTCTTGTTCTTTTTTTTGAGTTGAGTTTTTCTGTCTTGTCATTTTGTCTTCCAGAAAGTTGTCGCTTTTCTGTTCAGAGAGTTGCTGCTATTCTTTTCTTCGATCTCCTGTTGAGTTTGTAGGTGTTCAGAATAGTTTGATACCTATCTAGCTGAATTCCTGGGACCAGACGAAATTTAGGTCTCCCACTCCTCTGCCATCTTGCTTCTCCTCCTTTAAGAATCGTTTAAGAACTAATATTTCTTGGGGCACCTGGGTGGCTCAGTCGGTTAAGCATCTGCCTTCGGCTCAGGTCATGATCCCAGGGTCCTGGGATCGAGCCCCACATCGGGCTCCCTCTCCCACCCACCCTGCTTGTGTTCCCTCTCTTGCTGTCTCTCTCAATTAAATAAATAAAATCTTAAAAAAAAGAACTAATATTTCTTGCAGTAAAGAAAGATTTATCTGAGCTTTACTATTTTATTCTGCTTATTTGTTAAATTCAAGCAAAATTAAGCTGAAAGAATTAAAACTAGCATGGCAATGTTGTTTTAAAAAGTACCCCCCACATCTCTCTCCCTCCTTCTCCTTTTCTTCCTTCTTTTCCGTCTTCTTTTTCTTCTTCTTCTCCCCTTCTTCCTCCTCTTCCTTCTCTCTCTTTCATGTGTGTGTGTGTGTCTGTGTGTGTAGACCTAGATATTCATGTATTCATATAATGTTAACAATAGTTATTTCTGGTTAATGGGTCTTAGAGTGATTTTTTACTTTCTTACTTCCTAAAATATGTGCATCTTTTACTTGAGTTGGTATAATTTAACATCAAAAACAAAATGAAAGAGGTTGCAAATTTCAGTGGCTAAGGGGCCACTACCTCTCCCTCTGCCAGTCAGCTTAAATTCTATCGATTTTCTTGATACTTTATTTAATTCACTTCAGATCTTCCTGTCTCATCATTTAGTCTAATGTTCAATATTGAACTTTCTTCCTGAAGGTAAAATACAACAAACAGATAAGAGAAAGAAAAAAACAAATTGTGATCTTGAGAAATTTTCAATATAAAATTTGAGTCCCTGAGGCTCTCACTATAGTAGCAACTATACTCCAAACTTTTCTTGAATATGTAGCCAGCCACGTATAGCAATTAGTGTAACATGTTCTTATAATTGGCCTTTGTGTATTATTTATTTATTTATTTTTAAGACTTTTATTTATTTATTTGACAGAGATAGAGAGCACAAGTAGGCAGAGAGGCAGGCAGAGGGAGAGGGAGAAGCAGGCTCCCCGCTAAGCAGGGAGCCTGATGTGGGGCTCAATCCCAGGACCCCGGGATCACGACCTGAGCCACCCAGGCACCCCTGATTTTTTGGTGTTTAATTTCTTCTTATTCTCTAACATTTGTCTTTGTGGTATTTTCATTTTAGAAGCAGAAAAGCAATTATTTACTGAGAATAAGCAGAATGTTCTTGCTTGAAATTAAAAAACCTAAGACAGCTGCCTTAGCCCAGTCCATTACTTGAATGATAAACATGAACAATAAGGGGTGCCTGGGTGGCTCAGTTGGTTAAGCGACTGCCTTCGGCTCAGGTCATGATCCTGGAGTCCTGGGATCGAGTCCCACATCGGGCTCCCTGCTCAGCAGGGAGTCTGCTTCTCCCTCTGACCCTCCCCACTCTCATGCTCTAACTCATTCTCTCTCTCAAATAAATAATCTTTTAAAAAAACAAAACAAAAAACATGAACAATAGGTAACAGGATGTTTTTAGAGTAGCACCTGGCTACACTATAAAAAAGAGACCACCAGAAAGGTCCACTCCATTGGCTACTCATCAGTGCTTCTTTGAAGTGCCCTATCCCCCTCGTTCCCCAATTGACCCTGGTTCCAGGACTAAGGGTGTTAGTATTAGCTGGGAACTTGTTAAACATGAACTTTTGGGGGCCCTAGTCCAGGCCAGTTGAATCAGCAACTCAGAGAGGCGGCGGGGGAGGGGGGGGGGCTAGCAATGTGTGTTTTAACAAGATCCTGATGCACACTAAGTTGGAGAACCATTGTCTAGATGGTGTGTCTTAGGGTCAGGAGATGGCAAGGAGACATCAAAAGACAATTTGCTGCATGTATCTTGCCGGCTTTTCTGATCTCCTGTTCCCTGCATCCCAAACCCCATCAAGGGCTGATGTGGATTCCAAAAAGAAAACAGATGTTTAGCTTTTGCTCTGTGCAATCCAATGTTGTCAACCACAAAGAGATCTCATACAAAGGTTAACTGTATTTCAGTGATCAAGGCTGTAGTCTGTGGAGTCCAGTTCCCTGGTTTCAAATACTGGCTCCATTCTTTACCAGTGGTTTCTCATCTCCTCCATCCCTTACTTTCCCCCATTTATATTTACCTCAGGAGGTCATTGAGATGATTAAAATGTTAAATGTTCAGCATATGATAAGTGATTCATAAATGATGCTATTTATGCCACGAGATTTTTCTATCCTAGGCTGTGTTTTGGTACAATGCCCAACAAGGTGGGCATTGCTTCAGGTGAATAATTACGTGATATTAGGTTTTAGGAAAGGTGAGAAGAAAAAAATATTGAATTCACAGCCTGCCTTCCTATTTATCATGTCGACAGGATTAATGAAGTAATGTTTATACAACACAGGAATTTTAAGATATCCCCACAAGGTCAGGATGCATTTATAATGGCAGCCTCTGTGTTTAGCATTTTAAAGCAGTACACTTCTAGGCCTCCAACTACAAAGGATCCTATTAATTGGTGGTGGTGGTGAGGGTTTAAGTTTTAATTCCTGCTGCTTCTCATTTAAATCTTTTATGACAAACCGTGTAAGAGCCATAGCACAACTCAGTGCGTTATATCTTAAAAACTCTGAGCTTAGGTTCCCCCCTCTCCTAATGTAACTAACAGTGGTAACCTAATGAATGCGACGCTAGTAAGTTTTCTCCAACAGAATCAGGCTAAGCTTTTAAGGTCAGGCATTTCCTTATAATTTTGCATGGCATAGTTATAAAACAGTTTCCATGTGAACATGTTAATGACCATCTGGTCATGGGTTTAAAATAATCCATGTTAAATTGAAGATGTACATTAAAACGGGCTTGATCTTCTGGTACAGACTTTATCTACATTTAGGCCTCAGTCAGTACTGTTGGCTTGTTCCAGTTACAAAGTGATTAATTTCAAGTTGAATGTAGCAGAAACAAGCATTTCTGTTCCACAAAAATATTCCCACTTTCAGTAGTGTATGAGGATAGCAGCCTTTTTATTTTCTAAATATTTTATTTATTTGACAGAGAGAGAGCTCGTGGGGGAGTGGCAGAGGGAGAGGGAGAAGCAGGCTTTCCTCTGAGCGGAGAGCCCGATGCGGGGCTCAATGCCAGAATCCTGGGATCATGATCTGAACCAAAGGCAGACACTTAACAGACTGACCCAAGGGACCCTGAGGGCAGCCTTTTTAAACTAGTAAGACTGTAAGAGCCTTCTGTTTTCATACATACTCAAAAGACTTCTGGGTTTTGGGTGCCTGGGTGGCTCAGATGGTTAAGCGTCTGCCTTCGGCTCAGGTCATGATCTCAGGGGTCCTGGGATCGAGTCCCGCATCAGGCTCCCTGCTCCTTGGGAGCCTGCTTCTCCCTCTGCCTCTCTCTCTCTCTCTCTCTCATGAATAAATAAATAAAATCTTTAAAACAAAAAAACAAACAAAAAAAAGACTTCTGGGTTTTAAGTGTATTCCCCTTAGGGCTCAGTTTAGTTCTCCTTTGAATCTGACTGTAGGTGTGGTATAATAAAAAAAATATGTATTCAGTCTTGCCCCTGGTTCTTGGCACAGAGCTCTTAAAATCCTTGGAATTTCCTGAGTGATGTTTTTTGTCATAAGCTTTTTGTCCATACCCGAGTTTATCCTCATGAGGTGATCTTGGCACTGGTCACCAGAGGAACCAACCACATGATTAGAGGGCTAAAACGATCAGCCACACCCCAAGATATCCAGGGAAGGAATGGCTGGAGAGTGAGTTCAATAATTAATGGCCAATGATGTCATCAATCACATCTAGTAATGAAACTTTAGTAAACAAGGTTAAGTAAGGGGTTAAGAGAGCTTCCAGGTTGGTGAACACATCCATGTGCAGGAGGGTGGAGCATCAAGAGGTCATGGAAGCTCTGCCCACTCCCTTTGCCCTGGACATCTCTTCCATTTGGCTGTTCTTGGGTGTTTTTTTTTTTTTAAAGAGATTTTAATGTAATCCCTACACCCAATGTGGGGCTGGAACTTACAACCCAGAGATCAAGGGTTGCATGCTTTACTGACTGAGCCAGCCAGGCGCCCCTGGGTTGTATCCTTTATAACAAAACTATACTAGTGCTCCCCTCACCTCTGAGTTGTTCTAATGTATTGAACGTTACAAGGGTGGGAACCCCTCATTTGTAGTTGGCAGGGCAGAAGTGCAGGTATCCTGGATACCTCATTTTTGGCTATTGTCTTGTGGTACTGATCACTTAACTTATAGAGACTATGCTAACACTGGCTGGTGTCCGAGGTGACTTGTTGGACACCCAGGTGGTGGTGGAGAATAGAAGTACCGCTGTTTGTTAGAACAGTGGAGTAGGGGAGACAGAAGAGGCTCTCCTGTTGTTCTGCAGTGCACTTGGGATTCCTGTGATGACCAGTGTCTGGCACTCTAAGGCCCAGCTGTCACTGTAGACCTAAAAACCCCATTGGAGTAAAATGGGAGGAATAAAATATTCAGTTCAATACTTAAATATACATTGTGGTTTTTCATAGTTGTTTTTATTATATGTAGAATGTTTTGCAAAGTGCTAATCAACATAAGGTTTATCACCAGTGGGAAGCTTTCCTCTCCTGCAATCAAATTTACTGGCATTCAGGGTACACGGATAGCGAGTGCCCTTGTACCTTTTGGGGAAAGTAAAATAAACTATACCTGCCCCTCAAACCTGTTTTGAAAGGCCTTGCCAAATCTGAAAACTCAAGTGTTAATTTTAACACCTCCTTGTGCCTTTGTCCCTGATCTCTGTGTCAGAGTTCTTGAAAGGTTATGTTTAAAAATAAACCTCGCTTCATACCTTGGCTTAAAGGGCACATCATGAGCTATTTTCAGCATTCAAAATTCACTAGATAACTAACTAGTAATTTACATACATGAAACCACTATCTGTCAGGGATTTTTTTTTTCTTTTTAAACTACAACTAACTCAGGTGCTCGCTTCGGCAGCACATATACTAAACTACAACTAACTCAGGAACATGGACATCTTATGGCAAACTGAAAATTCCATGTAATATAATTTAACTCTATCATCAGTATTCTCTGACTCCAAAGGGAGGAAAATATATCTGTATATCTATATATATATAAGTTTTGTAGTAAGTACCCAATGGCCAAGCAGAACATACAATTGCATACAATTTTTTGATCTTAAAAATTCAACTTCTTATTCCCGTTATCTCTAAATCCATGACCTCTCCAGTTGTGGGGAGCCATTCTCGTTCAAGCAGTTCATAAACAGTTAATATTAGGATTACCAAATGAGGATAAGCTGAATTGATCTTTTAAATTTAACATACTAGTAGTAAGTGGAGAAAGTATATAAAAATAGGCTCTATTTTAAAAATTCCATTGGCTTTTGTGCCCTACCATGGAAGAACTGCAAATGCCAACCTCTCCCTCCTTCCATTCTTTGGAACTGATTTTTGGGGATTAGAGGTGCATACTGAGAATTGTAGATCTTAATTCATGTATCAGTCATGTTAATACAAGTAAGATCTCTGACCACAAACCAACTTCTACACTAGTAATCATAAAGAAAAAAAAAAAAAGAGTCATGAACACATAATTTTAAACTTTACTTCAAAAATGTAAGTATCTCCCAATATTTAACAGGTAAAGAAAATAGCATATTGGTTTATTTTATGTGGTTGTTATATTTTATTTTCCAAGTAATACTGATTAAAAATATTTACACACCTACTTTTAAGTCCACAGTTTAGCACTCTTATTTGTATGGCTTTAAAAGTTATAGCACAAGATCTTTACATTAAGGATCGGGGGGAAGATTCATTCAAAACAAAGCCTGATATATTATATACATGTTTTTCTCTGTACTTTATTTTAAATACATTAATTTTTAAATGATGCTCACCTTTTTTTCATCTGGTGGTAAAATACTAGTGCAACTTTTCATTAAAAAAAAAAAGTTTACCACAGATATAAATGAATTTTCCCAATTGGAAATGGCCCTTCAGTTGCCATTAAATGAAATTTCTCAACCTAAGTTACCAAGAAAAAGAATTGGTAGTTGCCATTATAAGCAAAAACATAAAATACTATAGCATCACCTACATTGCTCCTTATAACACAAACTTTGAAAGAACCAGAGACACTTTAAAGAAGTTTAGTTGGTTTTGAAAAGGCACATGGGTGTGGGTTTTTTTTTTTTACATTCTAGAAATTTTGCCACCACCACTCTGTTTCTGTTGCAGAGATGACATCTGTGACTATCAGTATAGACAAGAAGGTTGTTCAAACTAAAGAAAGCCAGAAGCCAAAATTTAACTGCACAGTTAACAATGTACTTTTTTCTTCATGCAGCCTTGTGTTTCCTATATATTCAATTTTTTAACATGCATTAGAATACATTAAGTTTGTATTCTAATGATTTTACGTTTGATTTTACAACATGGAAAAAAATCTGAGAAAGAACATGACCTGGGAAAGAGAGAAGGGAGAACCCTTATCACAATGAAAATAGATACATTCGTACCCAACTATATAATAAGAATATAATCCATTTAAGTTTCCAGAAATAATACTTCTCAAAGCTTCCCATTCACTTATGGGAAAGATCCCTCCTCTGTGGCATTAACTGGGGGGAAATCAGTTTGTTTCAACAGAAACAGTTCACAACAGTAAAGACTTTAACTTTGGTCCACTTGTCTGTTAGCCTAAGGACAGTCACACTGCCCATCATCAGTTCAAAAATCCAACACCTAAATTTAAAAATATATTCATCTGTTATTTCAATCTAAAACAGGCATAGGTGTTCTGTTCTCATTCCCTGCTTGGGAATCCACTGTTGATTTGGTCTCTAAACCATCAGCATCTTGGTGATCTTCCCTGGCAGCCTCAGCAGCATCTGCTTGGGGGGGCTCTCTCTCCTCCTGGTTCATGATTTCAGGGGTCACTTGTTCCAAGTCGGCTTCTAGAAGTTCAGTCTGTACTTCCACTGGCATCTGATTTACCCGTTCGACATGCAGCTCCTCCACGTGTACTTCAGTACCTTCTTCAGTCTGAATTCGACCCACTTCTAGATAACTCACCTGGACCTGCTCTGGAAGCTCACTCATGTGTGAATCATGCACTTGGCTGTCCTGGAGCAGATCTGGATGGACCTGTTCCACAGTCACTTGTGCTGAATCCACCTGAACCTGAAGCAATGGTAACACATGCACCTTCCCAACTTGTTCTATAATAGTCATTGACGTCACAGGTTCGGTCTGCACACGTGTTTCTACCGAAAGAACTTCTTCGGTTACTAGACGCTCTGAAATATTGTGAGTATCACTGAGATGCCTCCTTAATTCATTTCCTTGCATAAACCACAAGTCACATAAAGTACAATGGTTGGGTTTATCTCCAGTGTGTATTACCAAATGATCTTTGAACTGGTCCCAGCTGTTAAACACACTGTTACAGACCTGAAATAACCAAACATATGGTTTTAACAATACTAATATTTAAACTGAAGAAAATATGAATACATTTATTCTCTTTAAGGAAAAATTTGAAGTTTTCTGAAAAATGTATGATATTCATAATATGGTCTAAGATTTCATAATTCTTTTATTTGATCTTTTAGCTGATGTAGCTAACAAATACATCCTGGGAAACATTTTAACACTGGCTTCATTGTTTAAATGTCATATAAATTCAAAAAATATAAAGTACCAATATTACAATTTCTCCCATAGTATCATTACCATTTAGAACAATTACATTATTTGGGTTATATACACACTAATCATGGAAGAAGAGCTGATCACAGCTAGTCAGCCAGCCCCCCACTGCCTCACTCCCGAATTCTAGTAATTGCTCAGTGGTTAAGAATAACCACAGTTTCATATTATCTATTATTTAGGACATAATTTTATTGAAATTGGTGTCACCTAGGGTTGAGTAAAAAAACACCCTATTCTAATCTTCCTTCTAAAATCAAGACAGTGATGTTCTTTACTCTCATTTCCAAACTATCAGCTCTATACTTTTACTCTATACTCTGCGACCCTTCACTTTTAATGATTTCCAACACAGACCACTCCTTTGCTAAGGACAGAATACACCCACACATACCTGACATTCATAAAGCTTCTTTCTTCCCTTTTTTGCCCCTATTCCAGTTTGGCATGCAGTCAGGTGACATTTGAGGGTGCTATTTCTAGCAAATCGTTCATGACAATTTGGACATTCAAAAGGTTTTTCACCTATTACAATAGAAAAAAAATATTGACAAATCAAGAAAAATAGAAAAAGCAAGTAAGATTTTTTTCTTTTTGGTTAATTCTAATTGCACCTTCTTGAAAGGAAGATCTGAATTTATAATTCAGATGTTTCCACTACATCCAAAAGACTCTCCTAGAGGTGGGAATAATAAGTTTTCAGTAATTATTATAATTGTATTTGTGCTTTGAGGAAGAAATAAAATTTGGATCTGCGTTCTGTTTCATGTTTCCGCTATTCTTAAAAAGCTGTTTATTTTCCCTTAGGTAAAAATCAAGATCAATCTCTATTTGGGGGAAATGCATCCAGAAGCATTTTTTGAGCACTTACTACGTGCCAGACCATGTGCTAGGTGATGATGATAAACTGTCCTTTTTAAAAAACTCTATCACAGGCCAGAGTATTTTACAAAGGTGAAATACACAGAAATGAGCACCTGCAATGTACCGTAGAAGGCCTGTTTCAGAAAAAAGGGCAACGGAAAATGTACTCCAGCAGCACGGGAGGAGGAGAGTATTCTGCCTGGAATGGAGTAAGAGAAGGAAAGAGGGAAGTTTATTCTAGGCAGAGGCACAGAAGTATAAAACAACTTGGTGGGTGAGGAGTAAGGAGGGAAGGTATCAGTAATGACTCCCAGATCTCTGGCTTAGAATACCAACCGGAATAAATAACACAGAAATCCAAGTAGGTTTGGAGCGGAAAGTGTGTTAGGAAAGATTATAAATTTAGTTATGTATCTGTTGATTCGAAGGTACTCAAAGTGGAAAAGTCTGGTAAACAGCTATATGGACTAATCTGAAGCCAAATAGAGGGTGGACTGATACACAGATTAGGAGTTACTTTAGGTGGTAATAAAAACCTCTGATGTGGTTAAAACTCTAAATATGTTATGTGATAACAGAATCAAGGACAGAACTCAATGAAACACCAAGTTAAAACACCAGGTAAACGAGGCAGCAAAGACAAGAGAATCAGAACAGCCAGAAGCAGAAGAGAGGGAAATCAAGAAACTTCAGGAAGATGAGGGCAGTAAACAGTGCCAAACTGAGCAGAGATATCAGGTAGGACAACAACAGGAGACTGTACTAATTGTAGTGAGAACAGTGTGAGTGATATGGTGGTGGGGTTAGAAGCCAGACTATGGGGGATGAGAGGCAAGTCAATGAAAACAGTACAGAAATTCTTCCAAAAAGGCATGGAAGTAAAGAGGATGGAGCGTTTTGACAGATGATACATATACCATTTGCTGGGGTGGGGTGTGGGCAGGGTCTTGAGTATTGGACTGAAGTAGTCTAGAATAGCAATTTTGGCAAAGAAAGATCTAAATCAGACACCAAAAGGCCTAATTTAAGGTCTGATACGATTTTTTTCCTCAAAAGTCCTCAGGAGGGAGTAGAGAGAGGCAAATGACTGCAATAATTCCAGGATTTTTTAAAGGGTTTTTTTTAGAGCAAGTGGGCTCAAAAGCCAAGGGAATATGCTTAGCATGCAAAAAAAAAGTGATTCAAGCTGTATACAAGGAGGACAAGATAAGATAGAGAAGTCAGAAATGGGGCAATAAGCTAGGTGGAGAGGGATGGAAGTACTAGCAGGCTAACTGAGGTAGAGTCAGAGTAAGGGAAGGAGAGAGAGGATTCAAGGGAGAGCATGATGCTTGCAGAGAACCATACTAGTTAATTAACTTTGAGTTGTGTTTTTTCTTTTTTTAAGATTTTATTTATTTGTCAGAGAGCGAGTACATGCACAAGCAGAGGGAGCGGCAGGCACAGGGAGAAGCAGGCTCCCCACTGAGCAAGGAGCATGATGTGGGACTCGATCCCAGGACCCTGGGATCATGAACTGAGCCAAAGGCAGACGTTCAACCAACTGAGCCACCCAGGTGTCCCTGTGTTTTTTCCCTGACAAAAAAAATATTTTTTGTATAATGTTCATGAGATGAAAAAATTAGACCTTATGATCTAGAATTACTGTTGGTACAGAAACTCCTTTTCAACTCAAATATTGGGAGATACTGCTAAATAAAAAAAGTTTTGTGGTTTTAGTAGTGCATATTTTTTTCACTATAAATTGGTATAGCTTCTTTAAATGGTAATTTCATGATATATACCAAGATTTTAAATGTCCATATTGTTTGACTTGGCAATTCTGCTCTTGAACACATACACAAAGATATATGCACAAGTATGCTTATTACAGCATAGTCTGTAATAGCAAAAGACTAGCAACAACCTAAATGTGTATCAATATAGGTAAATTATGGGGGCGCCTGGGTGGCTCAGATGGTTAAGCGTCTGCCTTCGGCTCAGGTCATGATCCCCAGGGTCCTGGGATCAAGCCCCACATCAGGCTCCTGGCTCAGCGGGGAGCCTGCTTCTCCCTCTGCCTCTCTCCCTGCTCATGCGCGCTCTCTCTCTATTTCTATCTCTGTCTCAAATGAATAAAATCTTAAAAAAAAAAAATATATATATATATATATATAGGTAAATTTTGGCATAACCATACACCGAAACACCATGCAGCCACAGTGGGGGGGGGGGGGGGGGGGGGTATACATTCCTGAATTTTCACATATTTAAAGAGTTTAAGAGAAATGGCATGACATTGTACTGCATGCCTCCATTGTTTTTTCCCCCCCAAAAACTGTGTGTCCATCTGTGGTACTCAAAAATGCAAAGAACAGACAGGGAAGGATAAATAAGAAAATGATGGCAGTAGTTGCTTCTGGAGAGATCTACTGAAACTCTCTACTGATCATTGTATGTCATTTCAGCTTTTATGTCATTTGAGCTTTTGCTATTTAAAAAATTAGCTTAGTTAAGTCCAATAAAATCTAGAAATAGCAACAGGTTAATTCTACTTTAGATGTGTAGACAGCACAGTCTTCAAAGTGCTTTTACTGTTTTCTCTTATTTGTCACAACCCTATAAAGTAGATTATCATTACCCATTTTTACACAGATGAGGAAAGAGGCCCGAAGATAAAGTGACCAGTCAAGTTCATCATACTGGCAAATGTCAGAACTGGAGCTGGAATCTAATTCTGATTTCCAGACCCACATTCTTTCTGTAATTCCATACCTCCTCTCTGGGAAACAGGTAACATTTGAAGACATGGTTATGGTTAAAGATCACCTTTAGGTTCTCTCTCATACTAGGTGTCCCATAGGTAAATCTGTCAATATGTCTGATATGTCCTCCCACCCCTAGCGTGCTTACCCTTCTATAAGTTAATAAACTTCCAATCCTGTAGGCACCCAAGGCAGAAAGCTGAATTTACTCCCATATTTCACTGGTCACCAAATTCTGATGATTCTACCTACTTTATTCACATCTCTAACCCTCTTCCACTATCACTGCCTTTACTCAACTCTTCATTCTTGCTTAGACTGTTCCAACAGCTTCCTAATTAGACTTCGGAGGTTTCACCCCGACTCCAATCTATCCTGCCAGTCATCCCTCTAAAACATAAATCTGATCCTGGTTTAAACATCTTTAAATGACTCAGTCTTTCAAGATAAAATCCAAATTCATGTACAACATTTATGAAAATAACTACGTGATCTTGGCTTCATCTTCCATCACTTTCTCTCCCTTGCCCTTGTCCATGATGCCTAAGTGCGTGCCACTTGGTAGCCTTCCTAACTCTTCCAGCTACATTTCCTGTCATTCCTCTACTTGGACCCAATCCTCAAGCCATCGTAACCTACCAGCAGTGCTCCAAACATGTGTCTATCTCTTTCCTCTATGCCTGTGCATGCTTCATTTCTTGTACCTGGAATGCCTATGTCCTGGCTAACTCCTTTTCCTTTGGGAGTCATTATAGGGTGAATGCTCCAGGAAACCATCCCTGTCTCTTCCATCATAAATAAACAGCCCAGGCAGGCATTCCCATAAGACTGTGTGCTGACATCTACCAGCCCTTAGCCCATCACATGTGACTGTGCCTGCTTGTCTCCCCCAACACAAGGGTAAGCTCCTTGAAGGCAGGGACTCTTAACATTTATCTCCATGACCCAGCAGGTTGGCATTACTATTTTCCAAATGGAAACAAAATAATTCAGAGGACAACAACCAAAATTTTGCAAATCAAGCCATAGACTCTAGTGCATGTTTTAAGAACACTGAAGAAACCAAACCGCTAAACTAATAAAAGTATGCAAAATTTTGAGAATAGGAAACAGGAATGGGATTGGTTCCTTATGTTTACCCTGAGTTTGTTATAAGCAAGAAATGATCCATTCTTTATTAACATAAGCACAATTTAAAACTACTTACTTACGCTCCTCTTGAATTCACCAAGTCATTTATCACATCTGCAACTATCTTGTTACTAATTACTAGTATGGTTAATTGAGATTAAATGCCAACAAAAGTTCAGCTTGCTTTATGTGTTAAACTGTTTTTCCAATGGACATCTAGTTCTATAATTTGTAGCAACTGCTTAATTATCTCACGTAATTATAAAGACATACAACAATATACTTTAGCTCTATATTCTGCTGTTTAATCCAAAATACAAAAGATAGGATGTGGAAAGCACATTCTAAAACTTCTAAAATAGTCTGTGTTGCCTGTTTTTCAACAGGTAAGTCACCAGGTAATGTAAAAAAAAAAAAGACAATTGCTTCTACTTTTACATTACTAGAAGACAGAAGTGACTGATTATCTGTTGGGATACCGGAAACCCTTATCAAAGCATACTAGTTACCAAGTAATATTTATTTACTAATTTAATGTGCTGCCGATATAGCAAGTGTTTTGCAAAACTAATCTACATTAAAACAGATGAATATTTAAGGACCAAAAACTATTACTATAGGCAGTTTCTAAATATACAATAGGTATATTCCTATATGTTTGAAAATCAGAAAGCATTTTCCCAAAAGATTTCATAAACACCTATTAGTTACCCAAACTAGTACCCTAAAGCTTTTTAAATCCATACGGAGACTTAAGTATGAGATTCTCTTTCATGTAACCACTAAATATTGATACCAAGCATTTATTCAGTCCCTGAGTACTGAAACCAAACATTTAAAAGTGAGGGATACCCCATTTATCTGAATCTACCCATTTCCTCAATTTCAAGCAGTATGCAGCGAGCAGCTCAGGACAGCAAAGGATCTATGAAAAAATTTCTTAGAAACTCTCCAAACTCCAGCAAAGACAAAGACTCCAAATAGTATGGAGTATCTATGTTGTATTCACTGTATTAAACAGTTTAAACAGCTTTAGCCACCACACAGAAGAACTTGGGAAGAAGTGTCCAGAGTCTGACACTTAGCACACCATATCCACTGCTCTCCCCACACACAAAATTCAAGTCACAGCTGGTAACTCCCGTGTGTGACACAGGAGACTTAGCAAAGAATGCTTGTGGAAAAACAGAGAATCTGACGGGGGAAAAACAGGCATGGGGGATGGATGCAGGACTCTAAGGACCAGAGGCCCAAAGTGAGATCCCTGGGACGGCTCCTGAATGCCTGAGAGGGGCTCCCAGGAGGAGGGCAGTAAAAGGCTTTAGCTTTCTCATCTCCTGGCTGTCCATCACTCCTGACACTGTGTGCTCTTGAAGAGGTGTGGGAAGATGAACATATACTGCCTACCTAGCTACCAGATTAAAACAGGTGACCAAATGTATGCAAAGGTATAAACAGGCCAGTGATTGTTCATAAATGTACACATCTATGTAATGTATAAACAAGAGACAGGAAATGTAAAAATAGTAACAGTGAAGTTTCTCTATAATTAGGATTTCATAATTTATGATCCTTAGTAAATAATCACAACTGTGTTTTGTGTATGTCTTTTAAAAACACAAAAATTGGCAAGGTGTAAGAGTAACAGCTACTTTCAAAACTGATATGATTTTGCTTTTAAAGTATCAATATTTCAATAAACTAGTATCATGAGAACAATGTGAGCTCAGCCTGCATATTAGAAAATACAGGAGGATGGCTTCTGTGGTAACTCATTTAAAGAAAGGATTAGACACTCAGATTTGCAGTGAATGTGGAAAAATATACTTTTAACATAAAAGATTTGCTAATTACCTGTATGTTTTCGAAGATGCTCTTTAAAATGTCCAAAGTGGTCAAACTGTTTCTCACAGTATTGACATATGTGAATCTTTTTCCCAGTTCTTTGCTTCTTACTGACTCCACCTTCTTCGAGGTGGTAACAGTTGAGGTGCTGTTTCCATGCGCTCTCCCGAAGATACCTTTTATTGCATATTTCACACTTGAAACTCTCAGTGGAGTGTGATTTCATGTGTTCCTTAAAATGGTAAAACAATTTAAATGAACGGTTACATTTCTCACAATGGAACAAGTCCTTCACATGTGACAGCTGAAGTTCCACAATTTCAATACCTTCTACCTGTTTGCTTGTGGGGTCAGATGCACAACCATCTTCTTCTTTTATCTGCCCTTTTCTATCACCTTGACGGTACTTGCTGGTAATATCTGCCAACAGTGCCAGGGCGGATTCATCAGAGGAACCTGTGCTTTGAATGTACTTTATGGACTGCTTGGCAGAAGCCACTTCCTCCAACGTTTCGATGCCTTCATCTTCCACTTCAATTGTGCCTTCGGCAATCTCCACCTCAATTTCAACAGGTTCTGATTCTGCAGAGGGCAATGACTCAGTGATAACATTTGAAGTTTCTGCAATCTTTCTTTTTTTTGCCTCACTTTTTCCTGTGGTATTTTCCTCTAGTGGAGCTGAGTTTTCTTTGTTCCTGAAATACATAATGTATGGATTTAAAAATCTATAAAGCCAATGGAAATCCTTTTGGAAAGAAATTGATAAGTTCATAGTAAAATTTATATGGGAAAGCAAAAACCAAGATCGGAAGACTTACTATAAAGCTGTATTAGTGACAGACATGAAGATTAATGGAACACAGTAAAGTCCAGAAATAGACCCACTTTTTTAATTGATTTTTGAAAAAAAAGGTTCCAAGATAATTTAATGGAGGAAAGAACTTTTAAGAGTGGTGCTGGAACAACTGGTCTTTATATAGAGAAAATAAACCTCAACCACCACTCTTCAAATCATACACTCAAAAATTATTTCAAAATGGACCACAAACTTTAACATAAAAACTCAAACTATTTAACTTCAAGAAAAAGGTAGGAGAATATCTTTGTAAAATTGGGTTACTGAAAGATTTCTTAAATAGCATGCAAAAAGAAGAAAACTCAATAGCAAAAATTGATAGATTTCATCAAAATGAAAAACTTCTGCCCTTTGAAATAGTTAACAAAAAGGCAAGCCACAAACAAAAGAGAACAAAAAGGCAAGCCACAGACCAGGACAAAACATGTGCACAAATATATCTGCCAAAGGTCCGTATAGATAGTATAAAACGTTTTCTCACAATCCAATACCCTCAATAAGAGAAGACAACTATTGGGAGACAATTATCCATGAGTCTCATGTTTCTGCACGTCTCCTGTCCTGACAGCTTTTCTTCTGGACTCTCTTCAAGGCTATCTGCAGTACAGCCAGAGTATGGCTCCCTCTGGAGCGATGTTTGGGCAGGTTTGCTTCCAGTCCATTACCTAAGATGTGGGCTTCCTAATAAGCTGGAGATGCTTCAGCTGTGATGTAAACCAACTAGATGCACAGCATTCACCTGGGCCACTCTATGTCACCCCTTTGGAGAAGGGAAAACTGGCACAAATATAAAACCCATGCTGCTTGCTGTGCAAAAAGTAAACTCTTTCTGACTTAACAGTCTCATATCTTCTATCAGCATCCATGAAACTATGCAGGATAACTTGCTGACTTGCAAATAGGGTAAAATCTCAGTTCCGTCACACTTCTTGCCAGATTTAGGCAACAAGGAAAGGATGCCAAAAAAAGACAGGGTTTTCTGGAACACAAAGAATGAGGCCCCAAGGAGCAAATAATGGGATGTGAGAAGTCCACTGGAGCTGGCAGCAAAAATGCTGACCTGGGCAATGCATGGTCTTCCATTTAATTGCCTACTGTATGAGTTAAATTGTGTCCCTCAAAGATATGTTGAAGTCCTGACCCCTGATACCTGTGAATGTAACCTTATTTGGAAATGAGTCTTTGAAGATGTAACCAAGTTAAGATGAGGTCATTAGAGTGGACCCTACTCTAATATAACTCTGTCTTTATAAGGAGAGGTACATTTGGACACGCGCACACACGAGACAGAAGACAGCAACACGAATGAAGAGGGAGGCAAAAATTGGGAGTCATGCTGCCACAAGCCAAGGAAGCCCTGGGGCTGGCAGAAGCTAGAAGAGGCAAGGGAAGGATCCTCCCCTAGAGCCTTTTGAGGGAGCAAGGCCCAGCCAACACTGTGATTTAGGATTTCCAGCTTCCAGAACTGTGAGACAATAAATTTCTGTTGGACCTAGTTTGTGGTACTTCGTTATGGCAGCCTCAGAAAACTGAAACACCTATAATGAGGAAAAACTGGGAAGTTGTAGGATGAGTACTGGGCAGTAAGTTCAAGGACAGCTGCTAGAGGTTTCCTTGTGTTGCAAACTCTCCCAGGGTTGGGGGAGGACTTCCCTGCCAACCTCGTTCATGGTCAGCCTTAAGTTTAACCCATCAAAACAACGAAGATTCACGGTGGAGACAGGGGTAGAGACAGATGGTCTTGCCCCATTACAGACAAGTTACCTAAACCAAGGGTGACAGGAGGGTAATGTGCAACTGCTACTAACAGAAATGAGTCATTAGAACTTTGGCTAGTCCATGTGAAAGATGAGGGTGACTCAGTCTGTTAAGCATCTGCCTTCGGCTCAGATCATGATCCCAGGGTTTCTGGGATCGAGCCCCGCATCAGGCTCCCTGCTCAGCGGGGAGCCTGTTTCTCCCTCTCCCTGCCGCTCTGCCTGCTTGTGCTGTCAAATAAAATCTTTAAAAAAAAAAGAAAAGAAAGATGAGGGGGCAACATGATGCTCATCAAGAAGAATGGCAACACCTGGGCCATCACAGGGCTCAGCCTCTCCTGCAGTGTTGTCTTGTCCACCTTAGATCCATGTGGAGAGGACTGTAAAAGGTCTCAGTGTTTTTTTTCTGCAGTATGTCCTGGCTGCCATAAGGATGCTATGGTGCTCTTGGGGCTGACTAGTAAATCTTCCCGCCAATTGGGTTTATAATGCTGACGAAGATGAGTCACTGGAGAATGAGAAAAGAATCCAAAACAATATAAATTCTTATGGTCAGGCCTCCTGAAAATCCCCCTAACTTTTATGTTAAATCAGGTAAAAACATAAGAGTTGTTATCATGACAACAGGGCAGCAAATGTCCAGGATTAATGTACACCCTTTTTTACAAAGCCACCAATGTGCAAGTCATCTGAGTCAGCCAAAAGGCATATAAATCTTATGGCCCTGGGGTCCCTGGGAGGCTTAGCGGGTTAAGCATCCAACTCTTGGATTTCCACTCAGGTTATCATCTCAGAGTCCTGAGATCGAGCCCCATGTTGGGCTCTGTGCTCAGCAGGGACTCTGCTCAAGATTCTCTCCCTCTCCCTCTGCCCCTCCCCTTGCTTGTGTGCTTGCCCTCCTTCTCTTAAATAATAAATAAATAAATAAATAAATAAATCTTTAAAAAAATCTTACAGCCCCAATTGAAAAGCAATGTGGACAAGGCAGCTGAATCAAGGGGTCCCCAAAGCGGAAATAAATGGTGTCAGTAATGATGACCTTGCTGGCCGATAGAGGGCTTTTGATGGGCCGAAAACACTTGAGATATGTTTAGTCAAGCCACATGCAGCTTTCATCTGCTTGAAACCAAAAGTAAATATGCCTGCTCACCGGCATGGAGTCACTTTCTCCCTCCATATCTTTTCCTCTTCTACCTTCCTTCCCCCCACACCTGCTTGGAGGAAGATAACTAGGGGTGGAGCCAAGGCCTCCCTGTCCCCAAGGGTATAGTGAAGACACCATATACCCATCCAAGGATGCGGAGGGAAACTCAGGAATGGGAGCAACTCAAACTTTCATAGCTCTGTTAGATTCAGGTGTCCAACTCACCATCCTACCATGGGCAGAGGAGACACATTCAACTAATGGGGTTTGGGCAAGGTTCACAGCAGGAAAGGGAGGCTGTCTTAACCTGTGGGTGGAGCTGATTCTACATACTATTGTTGCTTTGACATCTGAATGTACAGCAGGAACTGGTATGGCATTTACACTGCCCTATTCTGTAAATATCAGATATGGATTGTCCCAAATGGAAAGAGCCATAGGTAGAGAAGAGCTACTGGAAGAAACCCCCTGACAGATGCCACCAGCAGCTGGTCAGGGTTTAGCACGAGTGTCTCTATCTTGTGATGTCTAAAGTTTACACTATATTGATGTCCTGTTGAATGGTAAGTTAGAAGTCTGTCTCAAAGGCCCTGACCTCAACGTTAGCACATCTCCATGAGCAGGTGTTGATGAACCCTCAACAAAATTCAGAGGCCTGCTCATCAAGTGAAGTTTCTTGGGACTAAGTACGGTGGATTCACAACGCTCAGTCCCTCCAGCAGTAAAAGAAAAACTACGTTTCTTTACCTCCTCCCTCTCCCTAATGAAGATGAGGTCGGCATCTTATTGAACCTTTTGGGTACTGGAACAGCATGTACCTACTTGGGCATTCTATTTTCTTCTTTATATCAGCTAATCTGAAAATCAGGATCTTTTAAATGCGGCTCCAACCAAAAAGTTGCACTGGAAATTGCCCATCAAGCTGTGGCACATTCTCTATTTTGGGGGCCCTACAACTCTTAATGGCCCTTTGAACTAGAAGTCTTTGAGATGCTTTTGCAGATTAAAGCTTGTGGCAAAAGGAGTCAGGCTCCACCCACAAGGTACACCTTAGGTTTTGTACCTGTCAATTCCCTGACACATCTACAAGGTACACTCCCTTTGAAAAGAAAGGATTAGCTTGCTGTCGGGCTCTTGTTAAAACTGATGCCTGATCCATTGAGGTTTTGAGGCTCTGTAGCCTGATACTGCCATGTGGGAGTGCATCAACTAAGACTTCACAACTAGCAAGGTAAAACATGCCCACCAAGTCTCACTTCTCAAATAGAAATAAAACACTCAAGGAGCACGTGGGTGGCTCAGTCGGTTGAGAGTCTGACTCTTGGTTTCGGCACAGGTCATGATCTCACGGTCGTGGGATGGAGCCCCAAGTCGGGCTCCGTACTCAGCAGGGAGTCTCCTTAAGATTCTCTCTTCTCTTCCCTCTGCCCCTTCCCCCCACTCCCTCGCTTGCTCTAAAATAAATCAATCTCAAAAAAAAAAGACACTCAAGAAAGCAGTTGACCTCTTGGCTTTACATGAAAAAAATGGTAGCTCCCCCAACTCTGTTGCCCAAAGAAAGCCACTAGATCAATGAGGTCTTTGGTTCACCGATGGTTTGGCTAAACTCAAGACTGATGTTGTTCCTTGGGTTGCTGCAAATGCTCAGCTTTAGCACCAACTACGCAAAACCAGAAGTGGATGTGGTCCCTGTGCTCAGAGGGCAGAACTCAGAAGCTTTCTTCATAGCCCTGGATGACATTCTACACAATGAATCATATTATATTTTATTGACTCCTGGGCTGCTGCTAATGACCCAGCTGTTTGGAAGAGCTGGAAATCTTGGCAGATTAAAGACATCTATCCTCAGGACCACAACTGTGGAAACAAACAGCAGTTGCTGATCAAACTATTTGGATCACTGATTCAGATGCCCATGGTTAGGGCCTGTTCTCTAATGATACTAACCAGAATGAAGCTGCTGATCAAGCCTGCATTGCCTAGACTTCCATCACTGACCCCTAGATCCAGTGTTATTCCGAACATGCTGACATATCCACCATCACAGACAGCATAAAGTAAAGGACCTTATGCTTCTGATATACAAATTGCCACTGGATGCCAGACATGTGACACCCACCAAAAGCTGGCCTATTTGTCTCGTGGTGAAGGAGGCTACACTGTGCATTGTCTCTGACTGTTCCTAAAGACTGACTACACTGGACCTTTGACGCCATCCCAGGGCTATCCCTACTGTCTCACCACTGCTGACACTTTTTAAGGATGCAGTGCTGCTGTTTCAGACTGATCTGCTGGTTCTGGCCACACCACTGTGCCCTTGAGACTAATCTGCGTCATATGGTTAGCTGTCTGAATCATCTGCAGTCTGATCTTTCTGTGCCTAAAGCTACTCGATAATTGGCTGACAGCCAAGGTATTGATGAACCCTGCAAGCTCCCTACCATGCACAGATATAGATAATGTAGAGCATTGCAAAAGCCTCCTTCAATACTGACTTAGGAAGATTTCTGACTCTACTTCTCTTATCTCCTCTTTGTCCAAAAATCTGAGTAAGGCAGGTTGGTCATCGAACTCAGCTGTCCCCAGAAAAGAACCATCTCTTCTCTGCTTCCTGGATAATGATCAAGACAAAATGGGTGGGAAGTTATAGAAACCAAACTGGAAAGTTTGAATTCTGCCCTAACCATTCTCAGACACAATCCTTTTCCTTCCCTTGCAATGGCAACCCTGGCACAGCCTGGCTGGTGTCTCTTCCAGGTGACAGCCCAGTCTAAAGTGGGCTTAGCAGATTCAAACTTAATTCCAGTTCAGTCATCTGGACTTTCTTATTGAACTGACATCATCTTAGATCCTAAAAATAACGACCACTTGGTTGAATATACTGCTTGCCAGGTACACTTAAGAGTGGCCCTTGTGCAGCGGCCTGGGTGGCTCATTCGGTTGAGTGTCTGGCCCTTGGTTTTGGCTCAGGTCATGATCTCAGAGTCCTGAGATCCAGCGCAGTGTCTGCTTATCCCTCTCCCTCCCCCTCAGCACCTCTCCCAGCTCATGCTTGCTTGGCTCTCTCTAAATAAATAAATAAAAATCTTAAAAAAAAAAAAAAAGTGACCAAAAGTCAAAGTGGGAAATACAATGGGTCTCTAAGTTTTATGAAAATGCCTTTGATTCTATGGAGGTGAAGGGAGAGCAACAACCCTGACACCTGAAAAGAAAAAAAATCTTAAGACTCCAGGAGGTATGGGGGAGGAAGGGATTAATGGTCTTTGTCCTTTAGAACTGCCCCTATAGCGTTCCTCTGTAGGAAAATGCTCTGATGCAGCTCTCCCAAACTGTTACAAGCAACTTTAAATCAACTGCTGGATCTGTCCTCCCCTGCCCAATGACTCTGACCATGATTTGATGATCATTTCCCTTAACTATACCAAGAAGTCTTTTGGAAACAGCAGGGGTTGGCCAAGCTCCTACATGTTCCATATTTGCCCCACTACTGTTCCCAAAGCTGAGGCTCAGTTCATGAGGTGGATAATTACCACTCAACTGGCATTAAGGTGCGCATGACAAACAGAATGGTTTGAGCTGACTGCCCTCAGACAATCCCTCCAAAAAACAAGGACCAGGTTCAATCAGGGAAAGGGGGAAGCCACATTTGAGGCTTGCGCCCCTGAATGATGAAAGTCCTACTCTAGGGTACAAACAGTTGTAAACAACACTTTCTTTCCGACCCACCTATATGCCCCAGGGACCATACTTCTCGTATGAGAGCCAGGTACTAACTTCCCTCCCTAAAAGTATGATGACTTGCACTTCAGGGGTGGGTAGAAGAGATCATCTAGTTTTTAAGGAAACACCACAAATAGATCAGTTTAGTTCTCAGATGACTGGAGTGATGCTCTCTCCAAAACAAGGCAACTTTTGGGCACTTGGGGGAGTTTCCTAGAAAAATAACTGACTTGTTATTTATGTGTGCTCCATGGGTAGTTTTCCCTACAATGGGAATCATCCAAATTAAAAAGGTGATGCAAAATTTGTGCCTCACTTAAGCCTATGTGATCAATGATACCACTTGGGTCCTGGAAGTCATTCATGTCAGCCTCAAATCACTGGTTAGGGTTATTGTGGATGATAGACTTGCCCTAGACTTCCTCCCAGTGGGCCAATGCAGAGACTGTGCAAGTGCTAAAAGATCTTGCTATACTTGGATTAATGCTTAAAGCTAAGTGGAAAAGTCAACACAGACTAAAGACAAAAGCTACCCGGCTTTCTAGGGATTTATTCAGTTGGTTGAGTCCAGGACCTTAGGGGAGTGAGTGGATGGTTAAACTCAGCACTGCAGGGTGGCCACATCCTCCTGCTTCAAGTTCTGTTTATAGTTGCCTTAATTAAATCCAGTGTGAAAAAAAACTGAATGGATTAGGACCCAGTCCCTATTGATCAGATTAATGAGAGTGGTCACAGAGTAGTATACTCGTGGAAAAATTTACCAGAAGCTAAAATAATGTAGAAACAAGGATACTGTTGGAAGATAACTCTCCACGGATCCCTCATGTTTCTATAGGTCTTATAAACAAAGATACCTTTGTTCTGGATCTTTTCAAGGTTGTCTGCATAGCAAATAGCCTTAGAAGAGAATGCTTGTCTTCTCAAGTGGAGGATAGGTTCATTTATTACTCAGGATAATAAAGATAATGGCCCCTCCGGCCAGGTTTGCTTGCAGCTCATTATAAAAAAACGTCAGTTTCCTCAAATGTGATGCAAACCACTGTGAGTACAGCACACACCTAGGCCACTGTTGTCGCCCCTGAGGGATTTGGGTGGGGGCTGAGGAGGGAAAGAAAAATTGATATGAACATGGAGCTCATGCTGCTCCTCATGCTGTGAAAGAAATGAAGTCCCTTCTCTCTGACTCAGGAGTCTCCTGTCTTCTGCCAGCATCCAAAAAAACTGGCAGGCCAACTTACAGCTTGCAAATAGGATAAAATCTCAGACCCTTCACAGTTCTTGACAATAACCCAATTTAAAAATGGGCAAAAAATCTAGACATCTTGCCAAAGGAGATAAACATATGGCAAAAAAGCACATGAAATAATGCTCATCATTAGCTGTAAGAGAAATGCAAATTAAAACCACTATATAACTACTAGCACAGCTAAAATAAAAAGGCCTGATCATACCAAGAATTAGCAAGGCTGTGGAGCAATGGGAACTCTCATACACTGCAAGTTGGAATGTAAAATGGCACAACAATTTGGAAAACAGTTTAGCAGTTTCTTAAAAAAAATTAAACACACCTACTATACAACCCAGCTATTCCACTCCTAGGTATTTACTGGGAAATGAAAGAATAGCCACTTTATTCGTAATAGGTGGAAACACTATCAACAGGTGGTACAGCCATACAATGGAATACTACTTGGTAATAAAAGGGAATGAAACAGTAATACCCACAACAACAATGACAAATCTCTAAAACATAATGCTAAATGCAAAACGTCAAACACAAAAACTACACTGTAGGAGTCCATTTATATGACATCCTAAATAAAATACAACTATAGTGATAAAGATCAAATCAATGGATAACTGAGGCTGGGGATCAGGGTTGACTAGAGTCATGAGAAAACTCAGGATGATGGAAATGTTCCCTTATCTTGATTATGGTGGTGATTACACCACTGTATACAACTGCCAAAATTCAAACTCAGTATTAATCTGGTGAATTGTTTTACATGTAAATTACACCTCAACAGGTTGGAGAGGAAAGATCTATAAGGCAACTGTTGCTTCCCATCAAATATCAAGAACCCTCTCCTACAGTTTCAAATAAACAATAATGCAACTCCAGCAAAACAAACTAAAGTCCTCATACTTTCCTCAGTGTCATTCAAAAAGTTGACACTATATTCCAAAAATACTTGCATACTGCGAATGTGAGAAGAGCACCTAATTCACCTTTTCTATCTGCAAAATATTATATAATAATCTCAATACAGAATTGCCTTAACCAATTTAACCACAACTAAATTAATTTTTATTCCTAAATTGCATTATAAACAGCCAATACATAATGTTGCTGTCTTCCTGTCCGTAAAGAACTCTTCAGTGTATAATGCATGCCTAACTGGTTCAAGAAACAATTCAACACATTACTCTAAAAAGCACTCACTTATGGTTCTAATTATTGTGTTATAATAATAAATCTTCTAAAAGGTTCTAAATAAATAGGCTTGGGAAAACAGCTGTGCCCAGTTGTTCTTACCTTCATCTCCCAATGACTATACACATGAACTCAATTCCTAACCCTCCCAAATCCAACCTAGGGTATTGTCAGAGAAGTTCCACTGTTCTGCTGCCACGGACTCTCCCCATAGTGATACTACTACGAGCAGCAAGGGGACCACACAGATAGAACATTTTTCCAGAAGGTTCTCATCCAGGATTTAACCACAAATCTGATGTTGCCCCATCCATACTGTACTCTCTTTACTTCCATTTTGAAAAGGTATGACACCATCAGATAATAATATAACCTCAACACACCTCGATTTTGTTGCCCATGTCTCAGCTCTCTCTACAGGAGAGTACTGACCTGGTTTTCATCAGCATGCACCCATCCATCCATTCACAAATGTGTACCACACACCTACTATGTGCCAGGCGCTAGGCATTAGAGAATACGTACACATCAAGCTCTTGGTTTAATCCCGAATTCTGTCATCAAACTAATTAAATTGGAGAAATGGTACTTTTGGATGATTATAGTTCAATTATTTCTTAGAATTATTCTAAATTATATCTTCTGACTGAACCACACCAGTGAGTTGGACTAAATTATGTTGCTCCATTTGCAACTGATTTTACCAAACTGCACTTGAGTGTTACAGCAATGACCTATACTAAGGCCATGATAGGAAACAGACCCAGGTTGGGGCACCTGGGTGGCTCAGTCGTTAAGCGTCTGCCTTCGGCTCAGGTCATGATCCCAGGGTCCTGGGGTGGGGCTCCCTGCTCAGCGGGAAGCCTGCTTCTCCCTCTCCCACTCCCCCTGCTGTGTTCCCTCTCTCGCTGTGTCTCTCTCTGTCAAATAAATAAAATCTTTAAAGAAAAAAAAAAAGAAAGAAACAGAGCCAGGAGATAATTATAAGACCAGTTCACATTTAGAGTAGTATATGCCAGACACCATGCTAAACACTTTAGATGCATTAATTCATTCAACCCTCACAGGCAATCCTATGTAGAAAGTACCATTATCCCCATTTGACGGATGAGAAAGCCAAGCTGCTGACAGATTGAGTAACTTCATAAAGGCCACACAGTGGTAGAGCTAGGATATTATCCAGGTAAACAGACTCCAGAGCTCTTTTTCTCGGTCACTATATTACAGTACCACTATTCTTTACGCAAGATGTTGGAAGTCTTTATTCGTTGTATCATTTAATGTTTTCTTAATACTTTCTACGAGAAATTTTGTGTCTTAATACCAGGAACGGCTCCTAAGCAACTGGTTTGTTCTCATAACCATGAATAATGTAACTTAGGATTTTTCTTTCCTTTTTCTTTGCACTAGGTGCTTCAGAGTTCAGAGCTAGATTTAGCTCATCTAGCAAGTATACAGACTTAAATGGCATGCATACTGGCTACCGTATTTCTAACTTCACTGATCATCGCCCCCATCTGGTCTATTAATCTTCATACATTTCCTCACTTATTTTTTTTTTTTTAAAGATTTTTTATTTATTTATTGAGAGAAATAGTGATAGAGAGCATGAGAGGGGGAGAGTCAGAGGGAGAAGCAGACTCCCCGCCGAGCAGGGAGCCCGACGCGGGACTCGATCCCGGGACTCCAGGATCATGACCTGAGCCGAAGGCAGTCGTTTAAACAACTGAGCCACCCGGGCGCCCCTCCTCACTTATTTTTAAACAGTACTAGGTTAATCTTGGTAAGCCAAACTCTTTTTAGAGTATGGCTTGGTGCAATTAACAACTCAAATCCAACAAAACAGTTTACAGGGACACAAACAACTCCTTTAAATGCTGCCTAGTCCTCCTTATTTTACCAGGTACAAAACATGCTACTTTAGTTATCCTTAGCAGTTTTTACATAAGGACAAGAAATCAAGTGTGGGTGGGGTGCCTGGGTGGCTCAGTTGTTAAGCGTCTGCCTTCGGCTCAGGTCATGATCCCAGGGTCCTGGGATCGAGCCCCACGTCGGGCACCCTGCTCGGCGGGAAGCCTACTTCTCCCTCTCCCACTCCCCCTGCTTGTGTTCCCTCTCTCGCTGTGTCTCTGTCAAATACATAAATAAAATCTTAAAAAAAAAAAAAAAAAGAAATCAAGTGTGGGAGAAAGAGCAATCAGTATCCAGAATTTTATAGATCCTTAAATATTCTTAATTTTAAAATGTCAGTTCTTTACGGCATAACACATATAATAAAATCTTGACTAACAAGGTGTACGTGACTGAATATAACTATCTGTGTGTCGCTAAGCAAGTAATTACCTGACTTCAAGGGCTTTGATAGCTTCTAGCATTTGTAGAAACTCTGCTGCTTTCCATACATCATTGGCTTCTTCTTCTCCTTGTATCATTAATTTTGCTGTATATGTGAACTCAATTAAATGACGGAAGGCCATTTTACTAACACCTGTAAAAAAAAGATGTACATTAGCATATATGCATGTTGATTCAAATCTTCTAACATTAGTAAAGAAAAAAAAGCTCAGTGTTTGAAACCTGATTAGTATCTGAATTTTGGAAAATTATTTCCTGGTGGAATTCTCATTAACGGTACAGTAAGACTGTACCAAGTTCCAGCAGTAACTACCAAACTATTTTAAGATCTTTCCCAAAAATTTCTAAGGCCCTTATGACAGTAAAACCTACCACTCAAATATACGAATGGGTTATTACAGGTCAGACATGCTACTTTCCTGCCAGGGATCTCTGCATCAACTCAGCTCCAAATCTTCAAGGGCTTTCCACAGCTCAGCAAATAAAGTTCCATACCACTCTGCCTTTATTTCAAGGTACTTCACATTATTTTTCTATTTACCACTATTTTTCCCTTCCAAATTTTGAACTCTATTAATCCCATACTATATACTGATCTTCAAACCCTTCACTTCTAAAGCTTCCTTGCCTTTATTAATATTTACCCTCCTTCCTGAATGCTTAATCACTTTATCTCTGTACAAATCCCAGCACCCTTGAAGGCCCAATTCTAATGCCACATACTTAATGAAACTTTCTTTAATGCTCCTCCCCACCCCACCGGCTGAACTCTGTACTTGTTCTGACAATTACAACTCATGGGCATCTCTTGACTCTAAGCTACTTGAGGGAAATGATTGTTTCTGTACACTCACCTCACAGTATCTAACACAATGCTCCCTAAGATGCAGACACACAAAATAGGAATGAATAAGAGCTAAAGTCACTTTCAAAATTAAGCTTCCACAATTCCAACTTTTCTTTACAAGTTTTATGTTTAAATTTTGGCCCAAAAGATACTCTATTTCTTTGTGCTCTTCAATGCTATATATTATTATTTCAATCTGCTAATGCAAGGCTACAAAAATCTACTGAAACAAAGAAAAACTACTTTATTTATTTTTAAAAGATTTTTAAGTACTCTCTACACCCAACTTGGGGTTTGAACCTACAATCCCAATTATCAAAAGTCACATGCTGCACCGACTGAGGCAGACAGGCACCCCAGAAGAAAACTATTTTTTTTTTTTTTTTTAAAGATTTTATTTATTTATTTGAGAGAGAGAGAGAATGAGAGAGAGCATGAGGGGGGGAGGGTCAGAGGGAGAAGCAGACTCCCCGCCAAGCAGGGAGCCCGATGCGGGACTCGATCCCGGGACTCCAGGATCATGACCTGAGCCAAAGGCAGTCGCCCAACCAACTGAGCCACCCAGGCGCCCAAAACTATTTTTAACATAGAATTTTTACACTAAGAAATGCCCATGTCCAAACTGCACACAATATACACAACCGCAAATACAAAAATGCTTTTATGTTCTTCCTAGGCACTTTATACACCTGCATAAGCAAACTAAATATAACTGGATTCTTTGAAGGTTACTTTGAGTCTCCTAAATCTTTATTCTCCTGGTTATCTTTTGACCATGTTATTCTTTATTATATGAAAGTAACTAAAAAAATTTTTTAAGGAGTTTTAACCAAATATTTAAAAGTGCAACAAAAGTCCTTTCTAAAAACATGTAAATTTTTCTTAAATAAGATTTTGATTTTTAATCAAACACACACATGTAATACTGCAAATATCAAGCACAACTCCAAACACCTCACAAGTATTAACATAACAATCCTATGGAGAACTTTATTGTAATCTCCATTTTACAGATAGGAAAACTGAGGCACAGAAAAATCAATAACTGTGACTTTGGCAAGTTACTTAAGTGATGAAAACTAGAATCAACCCTAGATGGCCCAACTCATAAGTCCAAAATAAAGATTTTTATGTAAGATGATGGCAGGAAACATTCCAGCTTGGAAGAGTTTGAATACCTATGACTTCATTCACTGCAGGCCCACAATCTCTTATTCATAATCCCAAAGTCCCCCAAATCTCTTAAGACCAGGAGTTTTCCCATAAATTTGGCAGCAAAATTTGGTTTGAACTGACATGGGACTATTTATCCCATTTAGAGTAAATATTAATATGCTACTCTTCCAAAATATTATTTTGGTTACAGGATGTCACCCTAAGACCCCTTTGGGAGTAATGTCACAGACTGCATTATCTTAGAAAATTTGTAATTTCAAGAAACATCTGGTCTCCAAGGATTTGAATAAGGAACTGTAGACTTAGTTCCCAATTTTGGTTAATTAGAATCATTGTAAACTTAATAAAAGCATGGGTCTCTGATCTCCAGAATCAAAACTGGGATAGGGAACCTTTTTTTTTTTATAAGCATCTTAGGTGCTTCTTAAGTCGCCAGTCCAGCACTAGTCCTAGGAATAAATCACTGACCTAATTAACTAACATGAACCAAACTGATACCACCTAACCAGGTAAGCGATGTGGTGACAGATGATGTACAGTTGCAAAAACATTATTCTCCATGAGGACTAGTCTGGTAACTTTCAAATCTCAGCCCACTTTCTAATTAATCCCTTGCTCCTTTCATAACAGAGGTGTGCAGGAGAACACAATTTTTCTGAGTATCTAAAGAAACTGTTAATATGAACACCTTAACCTGCATCTTCTTTTTTTCACTTAGGAAGAAGCAAAAGAGGGCAGCATTCTAGATATATAGAGTGAGGTCATTATTCATATTTTACAGATGGGGGTTCCAATTCTGGCTAAGACAAAGAAAGCACACTCTACCACTCCATACTCCATCTTGTCCACCGCTTACAATCATAAATCCTGGGAAGAATACATAAAGCAAATATATAAGGATTCTGAAAGATAAACAGAAGCAAGCAGGCTGGGGAGAGAAATCAAAACTCAAAGAACAGCAGTTGAGTTTCCTGTGTTTTTATTTTTCCTCAAATATATCCCAGCTTAGACTTGAAGACAGCCCAAATCCCATTTCTCGGTAGGAGGAACAGACAAAAAAGCCTAAGAAACTCTTTCTGGCTAGAACCAGGAAAGGGAATGTAGAGTATGAGTGGGGCGGGAAATCCTTGGTTATTACTCCTCTCAGCCCTGCCTCAAAGCAAGTTCCAGTTCTGATGCTGCACACCTGTGCTGGTGGCCACCAAGCAGGCACTCAATTCTGAGAGAAAGTTTTTCTTTCTGACAGAGAACTAGGAAATAGACTATGATCTGAAGAGCATGGAGAGAAATCTTATTTTTTTTCTCTCATCGCTTTGTCTAGGAAACAGATCCCACTGTGGGAAGCATATGACAGCACAGGGACGCTAAAACCCCAGTTTTCTAGCCAGACGATCAGGGAAAGTTGCTCCTAGGAGCTAAAGTGCAGAAAAAGTCAGAAGAGGGAACTAGAAGAAGGTCCTCTGTGAATGAAGTCTTGCTCTAGCCACCACTTACACATGTGAAGAACTGAGCTGAGGCAGCACAGCAAAGGGTTTGAGTACCGCACTATGATGCGGTCTACCACCCAGCTTGGCACACCTGGGACCTGAACACCACCACAAAAGTTTTGAAAACTAAATTGGAATTGCATCCACAATCCACATAAGGCAGTCTGAACCTAAAGCAGGTTGACTGCCTGCTAGAAACAAAACAAACCAAAATCAACAAAACAAAGGACTTTAACACAGACTGTCATTATATTCAAAATGCTCATGACATAATACAAAATTACTTGATGTATCTTACAGATTTAAAAGAAAAAAAAAAGGAAGCCAACATGTTCAAGCTTATACAGCTGACAACAGTAAATAAAACTGAGGTTTTCGAATTACATGCCCAGGGCTTTCTCAATAGCCAGGTGGTACAGTGATCCCAAAGTTAATGGCTTAAGAAAACACTGAACCACATTGATTTTTTAAACCTGAATCTGGCAAATAACAAAAACAGAAATGTTCTTACATTCTGTTTTCTCATTTGCCTATATTAAATACTAAAGGTTTGTATGTGCTATACTATAATGGAGACAGTAGGTCAGAGGTATTAAAAGGCACAAAAAACAATCTCAAGGTGGTTAGTCTTTAGAAGACCCTACTTCTCCAGGTACACTCCTTGCTCCAAAAGCAAAGCATATTCTAGCCTGTGCCACTTACTGTTTAAGATTCTGCTTAAAAAGAAGTCAACTCCTCTTTGAAATCTTCCCTCTCTAAGGTGGACTAAACTACTCATTCTCTCCCCTCAGCTATACCATTCCACAATAAAAGTCTCTGTAACACTTTTTGCACTCCTTTCTATATCTGTTGTTAATCTGTGATTAAATTTGCAAATTCTTTAAGGGCTGTCTTATTCACCAATTCTTCATTTCCTGGGTCTAGTATAGTGCACAACATGTAACAGGTATTCAAAATTTGACAAATAGCCCCAATTTATTAAGCTTTGACAATGCACCAAACACTATGCTCAGCATTCTGCATATGTTATTTCAATTAATCATTACAAGCTTATAAAGTAATGAGGACTCTTCAGATGAGGAGGCAAATATGCAACTGAAGTAAAGTTACCTGCCTGGTGTCACACAGTACCTCAGGTAAATGAATGGATGAAATCTTGCCCTGTAATAGAAACCAATACCGTATAGACAGCTAGATTCTCACTTTAGTAAGCTTTGTGGATTTCCATTATACCTGTGGCTCTGTCCATCACAGATAATGAAAAGATTATCTATGGATGTATCAGCCAGAATGCTAGATAAACTAGAATGTACCCCCCCCCCCCAAAAGGAACATGCTTAACTTTTTCATTTTCTTTACTCCCCAGGGCACCAAATTTCCCCAAGGGAATACCGTTTCTAGGCAACTCATTCATAACAAAGAATATATACACCATGAAAAAGATACAAAACCAAAACTCAAAAACACTGAAAGAACTAAAATTATGTATTTACTTAGGCAAGCTTATTTATTTCCTATAGTTTTGGATGACAAGGAGGTGTAGGTAATGTAGCAGTGTAAGACAAAAGCATAGTAATTAATAGTACAAAGTGAATCCCTTGCTAGCTGGACAACACTGAGCATGTAACCATTTACAGCCTGTTCCCTGATGTGTAAATTGGAAATAATACCACTTATTTCAAACGATTGCTGTAAATCCTAGAAAAGGCACACAAACTGCACAGCACTATGGCTGGCACTTGGGAAGCTAGTATTATAAAAGTCAAGCAAGTACAAAAATCACTTTCTACTTTAAGGCAGTATCTACTGAATGATTCCTTCCATCCCAGACTCTATCCGCTAGAACTTCTGAATGCTACTTCAGTTCATCTTTCCTAGCCTTTTCCGTATTGTGGCAGCCCACTTCATTTTGTGCATGTCATATGTACCTCTGCTAGTAAAGAACCTTCTACTGTAACCTGCAGCTTCTACTGTAACCCACCAGTCTGAAACTTTAGCCCACTGAACAAAGATGGGAATTCACTTTTAATACATGTTTTCAAAAGACAGTGACCACTGGTTTTAGAAGTAGAAGAGACTCCTTTAAGAGACCAACAGCTACCATCTAATGTAAGAGTTTTTCCTGACAGATCATTTTACGAAGCACTTTACTGAAAGTAAGAATTCTCAAGTGTCAAAAGAACAATTTATCCAGTCACCTGATAGGAACCACTGATGCCTATTTCCCATGGTATCTTGCTAAATTAACTAACACTTCTTCATCAATTAAAATGTTCGCTAAGTATTGTATTTAAAACAAGCATTTACCTTCTATCTCCACCAAAGGTTCCTGAGTAAACTCCTGAAAGAATTTGTAGAAGAACTTACTGCAAGCAGCCAAAACAGCCTTGTGGGCCTTAAAATGGTGTCCTAGATTAAAAAGGAAAAAAAAAAAGAAAAAAAAAAAAGAGTATCACATATATTCAAAAATCAAAAGTAAAACCAAAAAACAAAGTAGGAAATTATATAAAGTAGACCTTTCTCCATAATATAATCATAAGACTATATAAATTACTGAACTAAAGTTAGAATGTTCTTAGCGGCTATCTTGACAAATTTCAATCTTAATTAGACACAAAGCCAGATCTTTACCTCAAAGACCTTATTAAGTCAGTTTTATAAAAGCCAGTTTACAAAACTGAAAGAGGTACAGGGCTTCTTACCACTTAAAGAGTCAAAGGTATATCCTATTCATTTAAAACTGCTAAATATAAACACAACCCAAAATGTTACATACATCATTTGGAAAGAGAGAAGAAAACGCCATAGAATAAGCATAAAGCTGGATGTATTTGCTATGGAAAACATGTTAACATGCCTAATATTTGGAAGCAGCAGACCTACAATGCAGCAGATCTATAATAAATAGCCTGCCTTGAGATGCCTATTTTCACTAAATAGAAAAGTTACCCAAGCTGCGTTTGCCTCCATTATAATGACAACTCCTAATACTGGTAAAGACCCCATTTGATTTGGCTTCCCAAAGAGGGTACCAGTGCTGCAAAGGAATCTCACATTCTCCCTCCAAGACCATCTGGGAAACTAGAAAGAATCAACACTTCCCAAATGATTGCTGTGAAAGGCTCCTCAAAGCAGCTTATGAATAGAAGGCTATTATCCAAACATTTAGAGATATCCTCCCTATCTCCAAAACCATCATCTTGCACTCCAGTGTGCAATGGGAAAACTTAAAAAGGCTGCAAAAAAGTTAAGATGCGATGATTATGCTGAAAGCGTGACTAGCCAACTAGCCTTCTGCAACATGGTCTACGTGAGTGGACACTGACAAGTCCCCCACCCAGGTCCCAGCGCACACTCAAAAGGCACAGGCCATAGAGGGTGGGTATAAAAGGCGGGTGGGGGAAGGGGAGATAAGAACGGAAGCTACAAATTCGCTGCTCTACCCACCACCCTACCCACCGTCGACAATCAGGGTGATGTCAGTAAACCGATCCTGCTCCCGCTGTTCATTCAATCGGTCCAGGATCATTTTATGATGTTCCGGGAACTCCTGAAGGCATTCCATCGTCTCTTCGGCCTCCATGGCCGTCGGGTTGCTCTACAAAAGAGGAGCATGATAATGTACACCCATGAGCTCGGGCTGAGGCACAAAACCCCTAAAGCTTAAAACAACAAAAAACAAAACCCCAGCTACGTGAAAAGAAGGGGGGAGGGTGAGGCAAGAGGAGAGGAAGGCGAGGGAAGAAAGAAAGGCGAGCCGGGTGGCCGCCGCGCGTTGGGGGCCGGAGCCGCGGCCGCGGGACTCCGAGCCTGACCTAATTGGAGTCGGGAGACGCGAGCTGAAGCGGGGTGGGCAGAGCGCCGGTGGCTCCGGGCGCCGGGGCGCGCAAGTCCGGCAGAGGAAGGGACCCGACAGCCGTGGCGGCCCTCTAACGGCCCGCCAAGTCCTTCTGCCAGGCCCTGGCTCCCGCCGCCCCGGGACCCGGTCCGGCCCGCGGCCCACAACGACTCCCGGGTTGCCTCTCCCTCCCCCGCCCTCCCTCTTCTCCCCCGCCCCAACCGGGCCGGCACTTACTCAGGGAAGGAGGAGCGGCCCGAGCCTGCGCGTCACTTACGTCGACGTGCCGCGTCACCGCGCTGGGCTCCGGCTGACGCCGACCAAGCGTCGACCACTGAGAAAACGGGCCACAACCCCACCCGCCCCCACTAGTGGCGGGCGGAGTCTACCGAGGGGTTTGACTTGGGCGATAGTGAGACCGAGGCCGCGGCCGCTACCGCGAGGAAGAGAAAGTCCGGCAAAGGGGGAGCTGGGCCAGCTCTGAGCCAGGCCGTACCCGGGGCGGGGATCCTAAATCACCGCCTCTCCACCCACCCCCTACCGCGGGACTCCAGGTGTGAGTGCTTCCGACCCGGACCTCGGAATAAGCGCGCAACGCGATCCGGGTGCGCTTTTATTCGGCGACTCCTCCAGCCCCGCCCCCTTTCCTCCCAAGCTTTAGGTCGGCCAGCCTTACCTAGCTCGTGATCTTCCCTGTCTCTTCTCCGGCCCTCAGAGCCTCTCCTTCCTCGCTCTCCCCTCTCGGGGCGAAACTCAACCCACACTGTTTCCTACCCCTAAACAGCGCCTCGCCCTCCATTTCCTCGCGAGTGCCCGGACACTGCCTCCACTGGGTCTGGCCGGCGCACGTGCGCTCGCTCCGAGACCTGGGCGGCCGCGCCGCGGGCGGCGGCCACGGGCGCGAGCACGTTCCGGCCGCCTGGGACCTTCCTCCGGGTGCCCGCCCTCTCCACGCTCGGCAGGCAGCACGTGTTTGCTGGGCTCAGAACCTGGATCTACTCCGATTATTTACACATGATGCTATTACTACAGCTCTCCACTCCCAAGCCCCCGCGCTTAAAGAGGCCAGTGACTTACAATCAGCCTCACTTGGCTGGGTCATTCACTCATTCATCTGGGAAAAAAAATGCTTTCGGAGGATAACAGGTTGAGATTTCCTTTTTTTCTCAGAAGAAAACAGAGTGGGGAATTAGGGGAAGACTCAAATAGCTGGCTATATGCAAGAGTGAGTGTAATCATTATTTCAACAGACACTTATTTAGAGCCAACGCTGTGCTAGGCACTGTTTAAGGGACTGAGAAATCAAGTGGTGAACAAGGGGTATGTGGTTTCTGCCTTCCTAATCTTAGTCTAATAGAGTAGATAGATACTTTGTACAGTTAATTGCCTGGGTGCAGAGTCCTGAGTGTTAGGAGATGTGAAGAACAAGGTAATCTGGGGTGGGGGTGGGAGAGTCAAGGAAAGCTAGTGACCTGTAAGAAGCAATATGAAGTCTGAGTGTTCTTAACCAAGTGTACAGCACATTCAGAGGCAACAAGATTATAGCATTTTGAGAACTAAAAGAATGCTCGTGAGACAGCCCCACAGGGGCCTTGTAAAGATTAGATAGATTTTTTTTTAATCGCAAACGGAAACCTTGAAGGTTGAGCAGGATAGTGACATTTTGAGATTTACTTTTTTAAAGAGAGAATTCTAGCCCCAGTATGGACGATAGACTAAATGGGAGAAGATGCAAGGAGTAGAGACCAGTGGGAGGCTATTAGTAATGTAGATGAAATCATGGTGGCAAATGGGATTAGAGAATTGGATGGAATCCAGAAATAGGATCAACATTGGCTGGAAAGCATGTCATGGGTACTAAATACATGTTGGATGTATTCATGGTGAGAGAAAAGAACACTCAAGAATGGCTCCTAGATTTCTGGCTCGAATGGATTGTTGGAACAATTTTACCAAAATGGAGAATATAAGTGGAGGAAATGGGGAGGGAAGAGATCATTTTAAGGAGACAACTAAATGCAGATGATGTCAACAAGTCGTTTTATATATGGACCTGTATAGCATTTAGGGGAGAGAGCTAGTATTAGGGATTTGGAAAGTTTTAGCATAAAGTGGGTATCGAAGCCTTGGAAACATATTTTTTTCATCCATCCTAATGCAAAATTAATTGATTAATTAATTTAGATTTTAATCCCAATATAGTTAACATACAGTGTTATATTAGTTTCAGGTGTACCATATAGTGATTCAGTAATTCCATACATCAGCCAGTGCTCATGATGAAAAGTACACTCCTTAATCCCCATCATCTATTTCACCCATCCCCCCACCCACCTTCCCTCTGGTAACCATCAGTTTGTTTTCTATAGTTAGAGTTAAGAATCTTTTTCTTGGTTTGTCTCTTTTCCTTTGCTTATTAAATTCCACATATGATTGAAATTATATGGTATTTGTCTTTCTCTGACAGACTTATTTCACTTAGCGTTATACTCTCAAGCTCTATCCATGTCCTTGCAAATGACAAGATTTCATTTTTTTAAATGGCTGAATAATAGGCCATTGTATATACATATACCACTTCTTTATCCATTTATCTATTGATGGACACTTGGGTTACTTCCATAATTTGGCTATTGTAAATAATGCTGCTATAAACATAGGGGTGCATGTATCCCTTTGAATTAGTGTTTTTGTATTCTTTGGGTAAATACCCAAAGGTGTGATTCCTGAATTGTAGCATAGTTCTATTTTTAACTTTTTGAGGAACCTCTGCAGTGTTTTTCAGAGTGCCTGCACCAGTTTGCATTTCTACCAACAGTGCAAGAGGGTTCCTTTTTCTCCACACTCTCGCCAACACCTGTTTCTTGTGTTTTTGATTTTAGCCATTTTGACAGATGTTAGGTGATATCTCTATGTGGTTTTAATTAGCACTTCCCTGATAATGGCTGATATTGAACATCTTTTCATGTGTCTGTTGGCCATCTATGTAGAAATGTCTGGAGAACTGTCCATGTCTTCTGCCCATTTTTCAATTGGATTATTTGGATTTTTTGGTGTTGAGTTGTATGAAGTTCTTTCTATGGATACTAACTCTATTGTATGTTATTTACAAATATCTTCTCTATTCAGTAAATTTCCTTTTAGTTTTGTTGTTTCCTTCGCTGTGCAGAAGCTTTTTATTTTGATGTAGTCCCAATAGCTTATTTTTGCTTTTTCTTCCCTTGCTGCAGGAGACATATCTAGATGAATGTTGCTATAGCCACCGTGTGTCTCTAAAGCTAAGGTGAGTCTCTGGTACTGCTTATGCTCTCTTCTAGGATTTTTATGGTTTCAGGTCTCACAGTTAGGTCTTTCATCCATTTTGAGTCTATTTTTGTGTAAGGTGTGAAAAAGTAGTCCAGTTTTATTCTTTTACATGTTTCTGACCAGTTTTCCCAACACCAATTGTGGAAAAGACTGTCTTTTTCCCATTGGATATTCTTCCCTGCTTTGTCGAGATTAATTGACCATATAATTGGGTTTTCTATTCTGTTCTATTGAACTATATGTCTATTTTTGTACCAGTACCATACTGTTTTGATTATTACAGCTTTGTAATATAACTTGAAGTCCGGAATCGTGATGCCTCCAACTTCCCTTTTCAAAATTCCTTGGCTATCAGGTCTTTTGTGGTTCCACATAAATTTGAGGATTGTTTGTTCTAGTTCTGTGAGAAATGCTGTTGGTATTTTGACAGGGATTGCATTAAATCTGTAGATTGCTTTGGGTAGTATAGGCATTTAAACAATATTTGTTCTCCCAATTAATACTTGAGCATGGTATGTTTTTCCATTTATTTGTGTTGTCTTCAATTTCTTTCATCAGTGTTTTATAGTTTTCAGGATACAGGTTTTTTACCTCTTTAATAGGTTTATTCCAAGGTATCTTATTATTTTTGGTATAATTGTAAATGGGATTGTTTTCTTAATCTCTCTGCTGCTTCATTATTAGTGTATAGAAATGCAACAGATTTCTGCCCATTGATTTTGTATCCTGCAACTTTACTGAATTCATTTATCAGTTCTAGTATTTTTTTGGTGGAGTCTTTTGGTTTTTCTATATAGAGTATCATGTCATCTGCAAATAGTGATGGTTTTACTTCTTCCTTACTGATTTGGATTCCTTTTATTTCTTTTTGTTGTCTGATTGCTCTGGCTAGGACTTCCAGTACTATGTTGAATAAAAGTGGTGAAAGTGGACATCCTTATCTTGTCCCTGACCTTAGGGGAAAAGCTCTCAGTTTTTCCCCCTTTGAGTATGATATTTGCTGTGGGTTTTTCATAGATGGCCTTTTTTATGTTGAGGTATGTTCTCCCTCTAAACCTACTTTATCATTTATCATGAATGGGTATTGTTTTTTGCTGAATGCTTCTTCTGTATCAAAATGATCATATGATTTTTATCCTTTTTCTATTGATGTGATGTATTATGTTGATTAGTTTGCAAATATTAAACCACCCTTGCAACCTGGAAATAAATCCCACTTGATCATGGTAAATGTTGTTTTAAAATGTATTGTTGGATTCAGTTTGCTAGTATTTTGGTGAGGATTTTTACATCTATGTTTATCAGAGAAATTAGCCTGTAGTTTTCTTGGTGTATCTTTTTTTTTTAGATTTTATTTATTTGCGAGACAGAGAATGAGAGACAGAGAGCATGAGAGGGAGGAGGGTCAGAGGGAGAATCAGACTCCCCGCCGAGCAGGGAGCCCGATGTGGGACTCCATCCAGGGACTCCAGGATCATGACCTGAGCCGAAGGCAGTCGCTTAACCAACTGAGCCACCCAGGCGCCCTTCTTGGTGTATCTTTATCTGGTTTTGGTTATCAGGATGATACTGGCCTCATAAAATGAATTTGGAAGTTTTCATTCTGTTTTTTGGAACAGTTTGAGAATAGGTATTAACTCTTTTTTAAATGTTTGGTGGAATTTGCCTGTGAAGCCATCTGGTCCTGGACTTTTGTTTGTTGGGAGTGTTTTGATTACTAATCCAATCTTCCTTGCTAGTTATCAGTATGTTCAAATTTTCTATTTCTTCCTGCCTCGGTTTTGGTAGGTTTTTTTTTTTTTTTTTTTTAATATTTATTTGCGAGAGAGATAATGAGAGACAGAGAGCATGAGAGGGAGGAGGGTCAGAGGGAGAAGCAGACTCCCTGCTGAGCAGGGAGCCCGATGCGGGACTTGATCCCAGGACTCCAGGATCATGACCTGAGCCGAAGGCAGTCGCTTAACCAACTGAGCCAACCAGGCGCCCCAGTTTTGGTAGTTTTTAAGTTTCTAGGAATTGATCCATTTCTTCTAGGTTGTCCAGTTTGTTGGCATATAGGTTTTCATAATATTCTCTTACACTTGTTTGTATTTCTGTGGTGTTGGTTGTTATTTCTCCTCTTTTATTTGTGATTTTGTTTATTTGAGCCCTCCCCCCCTCCCCCCCTTTCAATGAGTCTGGCTAGAAGTTTATCAGTTTTGCTGATCTTTTCAAAGAAGGAGCTCCTGGTTTCTTTGATCTGGTCTATTGTTTTTTTTAGTTTCTATATCATTTATTTCTGCTCTAATCTTTATTATTTCCTTCCTTCTGCTGGTTTTGGGTTTTGTTTGTTGTTCTTTTCCTAGCTCCTTTAGGTGTAAGGTTAGGTTGTTTATTTGAGATTTTTCTTGCTTCTTGAAGTAGGCTTGTATGCTATATACTTCCCTCTTAGAACCGCTTTCGCTGCATCCCAGAGGTTTGGGACCATTGTGTGTTTTCATTTTCATTTGTTTCCATGTACTTTTTTATTTCTGGTTGACCCATTCATTGTTCAGTAGCATGTTATTTAACCTCCATGTATTTGTGGTCTTTCCAGATTTTTTCTTGTGGTTGATCCTTAGTTTCATAGTGTTGTGGTCAGAAAAAAATGCATGGTATGACTTTGATCTTTTTCAATCTGTTGAGACTTGTTTTGTGGCCTAATACGTGATCTATTCTGGAGAATGTTCCATGTGCACTTGAACAGAATGTGTATTTTGCTGTTTTAGAATCAAATGCTCTGAATATCTTTTAAATCCATCTGGTCCAGTGCATCATTCAAAGCCACTGTTTCCTTGTTGGTTTTCTGTTTGGATGATCTGTCCATTGATGAAATTGGGGTGTTAAAATCCCCTACTATTATTGTATTACTATCAATTAGTTCTTTTATGTTTGTTATTAACTGTTTTATGTTGGGTGCTCCCATTTTGGGTGAATAAATATTTACAATTGTTATATTTTCTTGTTGGATTGTCACCTTTATTATTATACAGTGTCCTTCTTTGTCTCTTTTTACAGTCTTTGTTTTGAAATCTCTTTTGTCTCATAGAAGTATTGGTACTCTGGCCTATCTTTTGCATGATAAATGTTTCTCCATCCCCTCAATCTAAGGTGTCTTTAGGTTTGAAATGAGTCTCTTGTAGGCAGCATACAGATGGGTCTTGTTTTTTTATCCACTTTGTCATCCTATGTGTTTTGATTGGAACATTTAGTCCATTTACATTCAAAGTAATTACTGATATATATTTATTGCTATTCTGTTACTTGTTTTTGTAGTTTTTCTCTGATCCTTTCTTCTCTTTCTTTCATGGTTTGCTGGTTTTCTTTAGTGATAAACGTTGATTCCTTTCTCTTTATTCTTTGTATATCTATTAGGAGTTTTTCGATTTGTGGTTACCATTAGGTTTGTATATAACATCTGCATATGGCAGTCTATATTAAGTTGATGGTCACTTAAGTTTGACACATTCTTTACTCCTCTCCCCCCAACATTTTAGGTATTTGTCATATTCTCACCCTTTTGTGAATCCTTGACTGATGTTTTACAGAAATACGCATTTTTACTGCTTTTGTATTCTTCTCATACTCTCATACTCTCACTCATCTTTCTTTTCCACTCAGAGTCCCCTTTCGTATTTCTTGTAGGGCTGGTTTAGTGGTCATCTGACTACTTTAGTTTTTGTCTGAGAAACTCTTTCTCTCTCCTATTCTGAATGATAGCCTTGCTGGATGGAGTATTATTGGCTGTAGATTTTTCCCTTTCAGCACTTAGAATATATCATGCCCCTTCCTTTCATGGGCACATCCTCCTCGGGTGGTCAAGAGACACAGTTTGCAGGGGTCTTCTGGGGGAGGGGCTCCACAGCACCAGGACTGAGGCAGGTCTGGCTTGGGGGGAAGGTGGGGGCGGAGGGTGCAGTGTAAGCAAGTTCGGTAGTGAGTGCCAGCACTGTGCTGGTTCCTGCAGGTGGCTCTGTTTATGGTGAGGGGTGAGGGAGGGAAATTCCTTTATTCCTAGAGAAGTCCCTGCTCAGTCAGTAGAACATGCAACTCTTGATCTCAGGGTCATGAGTTCAAGCCCCAAGCTGCGCATAGAGCCTACTTAAAAAAAAATAACAAAAAATAAACAAACTCTGAGATTAGTAATTAACTCTTCCTCCCATAAACCTCAGGTACCTTTCAAACTGCTGCTTCTCCACAGGCTGTTTGCTGTGCTGTTTCTTTAAGGGCAGGGTCTCAGCTTCCTATTGCCCTCTGCATTCTCTCAGAGCCAAGCCCTACTGATTTTTAAAGTTCCAGGGTTTGAGTCCCACTTGTTGTAAGCACTCATGAAATTTGGCCCCTCTAATTTTCAAAGCCAAATGCTATGGGGATTTCTTTTCCCTTTGTAGGTTTCCCAGTATGCTAGTCTGTTTCTTACCTGCCTCAATGCCTGAGGTTCCCTCCCTCCAGTGGTCAGGCCCACAGGGTTTAGGTTACCACAAAGTCCTGGCCCTTCCTAACCTCTTCGATGTGGCTTCTTCTCTACATTTAGTTGTGGAGTTTGTTCAGCCAATCTTTGGGACCTTTTCTGTGTTGTTTGCTCTGGTACAAGTGTTATCTAGTTGTATCCATGGGACAAGATGAATTTAAGGTCCTCCTACTCTGCCATGCTCTTTAGAAGTCCCCAGATGAGATTGTTTAAGGAGAATCTGCAAGGATGATAGACAACAGCTTATAGTTTGAATTGGACTACTGGTGTTTTAACATTATCATCATTATTCCCACACTGTTTTTTAAGATGAAGAAATTGCACATAGAAATAGGCTTTTTGGAAATTCCAGTATATAGGACTACTTTCCGATACAACAACAATTGGGTTAGGCCAAAGGGAGATTGCCCTCTCTGTATGAAATTTGAGCTATCTAGTTCATAGTTTTCATCGCTTTCTAATGTCTTAGATCTGAATCACATCATTCATTTTTACTTGCTTTGTTTCTAAACCATTTGAGTTTGGACTCTTGGTGCACAGCATCAGGATAGAAGAGAGCGTAGAACTTTATCCCTGAGAAGTATCAGTGTTTATGGGTTGAGTACAAGGGAAGAACCTGAAAGGACAGCATGGCTGCTGGAGAAAGGAGGAAAACCAGATGAGTATGACATCAAGGAGGTCAACGTTTTAAAAGAGAGGTTATGATCAGCAGTGCCATATGCTGCCAAGTGGACAAGCTAAATAAAGATTAGGAATGATTGGTCCATTAGATTTGGCATCATGGATGTCTTTGGTAGAAGACCTTAGCAAGAACAGTTTTTAGTTAAGTTCTGTGGAAGGTAGTGGTGGTGGTGAGAAGTCTATATCCAAGTGGGTTAAGGAATAATTAGGAAAATAAAATGAGATAATAATGATAGAACTTGCATTAAAAAATGAGGGAGGAGAGAAAGGAGTACCTATAGAGGGTGATATGTCAAGCCAGTTTTAAGTTTTGTATTTTGGGATGGGAGATACTTAAGCAATTTAAATGCTGTTGGGGAAGGATCCAGTAGAGAAAGATGATAAAAATACAGGAGGAAAAGGGGGGCTAATTGTATAAGAGAGGAAGAGACTAGAAAAAAATGAAGTTCAGAAGATATGTGAATGAATCAGGCTTAGATGGAAGGACATCTCTTCTATTATCACTGGAAGGATTAATAGATTAGATGCTCTTAGGAGTATAGATTTGCTACCAAAAGTTGATATTCCTACATAACTGAAAACCTCTATTTTCTCCATGAAATAGGTGGCCAGTTTATCCACTAAAAGCCAAAATTAGGAGAAGTGTGTGTGTGTGTGTGTGTGTGTGTGTGTGTGTGTGTTGGGGAGGAGAAGTTTGAGATTGGAAGCTGTATTAGTTATTTAAGGCTGTGTAACAAATTGCCCCCAAATGTTGTGGCTTAAAACAATATTATTATTTCACGGTTTCTGTGAGTCAAGAGTGTGGATGTTACTTAGCTGGGTTTTCAGGGTGTCTCACAGGGTTCTAATCAAGAAGTCAGCTGGGGCTGCTATGATCTCAGGGGTTGGCTGGGGGAAGCTCTGCTTCCAAGGTCACTTGGGGCAGATGGTTGTTGACAGAATTAGTTCCTCCTGGGCTATTAGATTGAAGACTTCAGTTTTCTTTGCAAGGCCTCCCTCCATGTGGGGCTTACCATAGGTTACTGACAGATTCCATCAGAGAGAGCAAGAGAAAGTGAGCAAGACAGAAGCCAAAGTCATTTTGTAACCTAATCTCAGAAGTGAAATTCCACAACTGTTGCTGTCTCTTGTTTGTTAGAAGCAAGTCACCAGGTGTAGCCCACAGCCAGAAGAAGGTACATGCTGGGAGAAATGATCACTGGGAGCAATCTTAGAAGCTGCCTATCACAGAACAAAATTGAAAAGATTTGAAATGGATCTTGGACATAGTAACATCACAGTAGCATCGACAGGATTAATAGAAGTTGGTGACCAGGGGCACCTGGGTGGCTCAGTCCACGGAGTGTCTGACTCTTGATTTGGGTTCAGGTCTGATCTCTGGGTCATAAGATCCAGCCCTGTGTTGGGCTTCGTGCTCAGTGGAGCTCTCTCTCCTTCTCCCTCTGCTCCTCCCCTGGCTCATGCACTCATGTGCTCTCCCTCCCTCCCTCTATCTCTTTCTCTCTTCCTCATAAATAAATCTTAAAAAAAAAAAAAGTTGGTGACCAGAACTCAGCACTGCAATTTAGGATCTGTTTCTGATCTAACCATTATTGTTGTTGTTGCCATTGGTTTTTCTTGAAAGATTTGTACATAGGGCTTAAGAAAGAACCCTATTGGGGCACCTGGGTGGCTCAGTTGGTTAAGCGTCTGCCTTTGGCTCAGGTCCTGATCCCAGGGTCCTGGGATTGAGCCCCGCATCGGCTCCCCGTTCAGCCTGGAGACTGCTTCTCCCTCTTCTGCTGCTGCTCCCCCTGCTTGTGCTCTCTCACTCTCTCCGTCAAATAAATAAATCTTAAAAAAAAAAAAAAAAGAACCCTATTTGTGCATAGGGTTCACATACTACTGAAATGGTCTATTAATATGTCTCTCTCTCCCTGAGATTGGAATTTTCTTGAGGATTGATAATATGTCTTACCTGTGGTCTCTCAGAAATCAACAGGGCATGGCCACTTTCGTTTTTGGAGGTTCCTGGTATGTTAAAAAAATCAAGAAATCCCAAAACAAGTTTCTAAAAATTTAAAATTTCTAAAATTTAAAATATTTAATAAATTTCTGCTTTTTCACAAATTAAAATATAATGCAATAGTTATGCTTTTCAAAAGATAAATGACAGGACTTTTTGTAAAGAATATGTTAAGGGACACCTGGGTGGCTCAGTTGGTTAAGTGTTTCTCTCTTGATTTTGGCTCAGGTCATGATCTCAGGGTTGTGAGATCGAGCCCCGCATTAGGCTCTGCATTGGGCATGGAGCCTGCTTAAGATTCTCTCTCTCCCTCTCCTTCTGCCCCTCTTCCCACCTCTCTCCCTCTCAAAGAAAAAAAAAAAAAAGGGACGCCTGGGTGGCTCAGTTAGTTAAACGTCTGCCTTCGGCTCAGGTCATGATCCCAGGGTCCTGGGATTGAGTCGGGCATCGGGCTCCCTGCTCAACGAGGGGAGCCTGCTTCTTCCTCTGCCTCTTCCCCCTGCTTGTGCTCTCTCTCTGACAAATAAAAAAAATCTTTAAAAAAAAACCCAAAAAAATTAAAAATGAAAAAAATGAAAAGAAAAAAAGAAGATATTAATTTATAGTGCAAGAAGGGACAAAAATGTAAAGTTGTAGAATTACCATCTTCCCTTCCTGTCACTGCAGCTCTATGGGTGAGACCTCTCAGGTATATGAAGCTTTGCTTCCGAGGGGCCTCCCGCCTCCTCTGGCACCAATTCTAGAGCCTAGGACAGTGGTTGGTTCAGAGCAGTCAACAAATGTATGTTGACATTTGTTTTTAAACTAAACTCTTTTGAGAATGATTCACTTGGCTTCTGAAAGTCAAGGTACCAGAATATGAGTTTTCTATTATGACTCTTAAAGTTCCATTCTACACATAATTTTGAGACTTTGCAGTGCTTTCACTAAACTGCCAGTGCATGACTCTCCCTCAGGCTTTCCTAGCATGATTAAAAATTCTCATATGGAAAAATCTAAGCTGAATTCAAGGAATGTGCATATAACGAGAAAGGGAGTGGGGAACAAATAAACAGGGGAAATCCATGCCTCAGCTTTTGACTCCGTGAACCCATTTTATTAGGGATAAACCCAAGGGATGACCCAATCAGAGAATTATAGAGCCATCTTAGGTGCATGCTAAAGCAGGTGAAAACTCTGGAACATCCTAGATCCATCTTAGCCATCCCAGGCTCCCCTAGACTGGGAAGATCCAGACCAAGTCTTTGGGATAGTGGGAATTCCCTGGAACTCAGCTTCTATCCTCTTCTTATTCCACACACTTGAGGTAGGTGATCTCATTCTTGGTCTTTCTTTTTTTTTTTTCAAGGTTTATTATTGATAGCAAAGTAATAGTACAAAGCTCCAGAGGAGGGAGGGGACCCGAAAGGGTTGCCCTCTTGGTCTTTCTTAATACACAATCCACACCTGTATCTCCAGCTTAGGCATTGATATTCAGCTCCAGGCTGGTGTCTCTGTTGGGATGCTACTAGGGTACCTCAAAACCACATCTGTACATTGGTTTTATTCCCCTCACTGAAATTATAATCTTGGTTATTGATATCTACATCTACCCATTAGTAGAACAACTCATAAACCTGAAACACTTTTTCCCCCACTTTTCTCTCTCTCACACACACAAATCTAACTGATATATTACCAAGTCCTGTTGATTTTTTTTTTTTAAAGATTTTCTTTTTAATCTCTACATCCAACGTGGGGCTCGAACCTACAACCCCAAGAGCAAGAGTCATATGCTGTACTGACTGAGCCAGCCAAGTGCCCCCCAAGTCCTGTTGATTTTAAAGTCCAATAACTTTCAGACAACTGACTAACAGTATTTCTGGAAAGATGTTTGGCCATTTTTATAAAGAAAGTTTGACAGTTCATATCCTTTCACAAGTTGTATAGTATTATGTAAGTCAGGGGTACAATGAAATCTGCAATTTTTATATTACATAGATGTGTGAGTATAGGGATAACAAAAGTGAGCAAAAAGAAAATGCAACAAAATATCAACTCTGGCTGTCTTTTGATGGTGGAGTGAGAGAATATTTTTCTTTTCTTCCTTACAAGGTTCAGTATTTTCTAAATGTTTTACACTAAGCATGTGTTATCATTAAATGTGAGCTCCATGGAGACATACATTTTTTGGTTATGTATTTGAAGTTCCCAGAACAGTGTCTTAAGTATAGTAGGTGCTTAATAAATACTTGTTTGTTGAATGAATGAATCTTTATCATGTAAAAAATCATATGAAAAGGATTAAATTATTAAAATTCCATTTCTTCCTCTTCCTGGGTTTATCTTATTTTAATATATTATTCATCCTTTCCTTTAGATCACCTGTGGCTGAAATGGTCATCAGTGGCCATGCCTTCAGAAGTTGTTTCTGGCTCTTGATTTTTTTTCCCCCGACATTACAAAGATTTGCCCTCTACTCTTTCCTTTTACCTTCTCCAGCAGACACTGTTAGGCAGACTGGTCCAAAATGAATTTTCAGAGAAGTGACATCAGCATCATGGTGGAATAAGATTTTCCCACATTTTTGTCTGCCCCCTCAATGACGTTAATTTAACAGCCAACCACAGACAAAAGTGCCTTGTGGGAGCTGTGGGATGCAGCACCATACACTAAGGGACCCAGGAGAAGTCTTGCTCACCTTTGTGTCAGGTAATAGGCATATATATTCCTGGGTCCTGACTGTGGACCCTGCAATGGTCCATGAACCAGCCTCTCAGCTGTGGTCCTGGAGCCCCTGGAAAACACTGTCTTAGATAATCCCCAACAGACAAAAAGAGCCTTTGTGGAAGTCCAGGTTTCTGAAGAAGTTCTAGCACAACATTGGAGGAAAACAAACAAACAAATTTGGATGCACTAGAGAGAGTAAGAAAACAGCTTGACTTTACCTTCACCATCCCTCCCCTAGGAGAGCACAGCTTGGGGCCCAGATCTTGGCATGTGATTTCTCTGGAGTGGGAGTGGGGAGCGAGAGTGACGTAGTTAGCACTCCCCAGCTGTGCAGGATGCCAACAAGGAGGCTCTCTCCCTACTGGGGAGCAAGAACAAGCTTTGGCAGATGGCTAATGAGCATACACAGAAAGCCAGCTCGAATCTGCAAGCCAGAAACCATAAACTTGAGCTTTAGTGCCACCTTTTGGGAAAACAAAGGAGAAGCCGTCAGGGCTAGGCCAGGTTCACTGCAGGATCCAGAGAAAGCATACAAACTTAGGACTTCTGCCACAAGAGGGAGCAAGAAGCATGAAGCAGGTGTACCCTTAGAAGTTTGAGAGAGCTTCAGAATCTCTAGCAGAGCTAACAAGGCATTTCTCTCCCAAGAGCAGCTAGTAAAGACTGGAGAAAAGTGACTCATTTCAGATGAGAAGATAGCAATGCAAAACTGTAAAGAACATGAAAAATCAAGAAAACATGATACCACCAAAGGAGCACAATAATCTTTCAGTAACTAACCCCATAGACAGACAGATCTGTGATTTACCTGATTAAGAATTCAAAACAGCTATTTTAAGGAAGCTCAGTGAGCTACAAGAAAACACGGAAAGATAATTCAAGGAAATCAGAAAAACAATGTGTGACCAAATGAGAAGTGTAATAAAGAGAGAGAAAACATAAAACAGGACCAAACAGAAATTCTTGAGATAAAGAATGCAGTGAATAAAATGAAAAAGGCAACAGAGAGCACCAACAGCAGAATGAATCAAGCAGGAAAAAAGGAAGAATTTCAGAGGAGGACAAAGGCAGAAGAATAAAAGTGTGAAGAAAGCTTTCTCTTGTTAGAAGAGAAGCAATCTGCAAATTATTGGAGAACCAGAGGGGCCAGAAAGTTTATTTAAAGAAATAATGGCTGAGAACTCCCAAATCTGGTGGAGGGATCTGTCAATCCAAGTTCAGGAAGCTCATAGGACCCCAAACAAATTCAACCTAAAAAGATGTTCTCCAAGATGCATTAGAATAAAGGTGTCAAAAATCAGAGAGAATCTTAAAAGCAGTAAGAGAAAAAGAAACCTCACTTACAAGAGAACCCACATAGACTATCAGCAGAACCATTATAGGTTAGGAGAGAGCGGGATGATATGTTCAAAGTTCTGAAAGAAAAAGCTGCCAATCAAGAATACTCCATCTGGTAAAGTTATCCTTCAGAAATGAGAGATAAAGGTATTCCCAGATAAACAAAAGCTGAGAGAGAGCATCACCACTTGACCTGCCTTGCCAGAAATGCTGAAAGGAGTTCTTCAAGCTCAAATGAAAGGGCACTAATGAGTAGCATGAAAACATATGAAAATACACACACACATACATGGTCAAATTCAGAATACTCTAAAACTAATATGATGGTGTGCTAATCTCTTAACTCTAGTATAAAGGTTGAACATATTAAAAATAACGATAGCTACAATACAGGCATGCCTCAGAGATGTTGCAGGTTCAGGTCCAGACCAAGGCAATAAAGCAAATATTACAAGAAAGTGAGTCAAATGAATTTTTTGGTTTTCCAGTGCATATAAAGGTTATGTCTATACTGTAGTCTATTAAGTGTGCAATAGCATTGTATCTAAAAAAAATGTACATAGGGCACCTGGGTGGCTCAGTTGGTTAGGCGACTGCCTTCGGCTCAGGTCATGATCCTGGAGTCCCGGAATCGAATCCTGCATCAGGCTCCCTGCTCAGCAGGGAGTCTGCTTCTCCCTCTGACCCTCCCCCCTCTCATGCTCTCTCTATCTCATTCTCTCACATTAAAAAAAAGAAAAAATCTTAAAAAAAAACTAATGATGTACGGTGATTAACGTAACATAATAAAAGAAAATTAAAATAAAAAATAAAAAAAATGTACATAACTTAAAAATATTGCTAAAAATGCTGACCATTATCTGAGCTTTTAGCAAGATCATAGATCACCATAAAAATATAATAATAATGAGAAAGCTTGAGATACTGTGAAGATCACCAAAATATGACACAGAGATGTGAAGTGGGCAAAGGCTGTTGGAAAAATGGCACCAAAAGACTTGCTCAAGGTAGGGTTGCCACAAATCTTCAATTTGTAGAAAACACAGTATCTGTGTTTTCTGGTTTTTTGGTTTTCCAGTGCATATGTGAAGCACAATAAAGTGGACTGCAACAAAATGAGGTATGGCTGTAATCTATTAATGAATACACTGCATAAAAGGAGGTCAATTGTGACATCAAAAACATAAAATGGGGAGTAAATGGGTAGTTTCTGTATGTGAATAAAACTTGTTATCAGCATAAAATGTGGTCATAGGTAAAAGATATTTACAAAAGCCTCATGGTAACCAGAAAGCAAAAATCTATAGTAGATTCGCAAAAGATAAAGAGAAGGGAGTCAAAGCATACCACTACAGAAAATCATCAATTCACAGAGGAAGGCAGTAAGAGAGAAAGATGGGAACAAGGGAAGTATAAAAAAGCCAGAAAACAGTAAGATTGCATTAGTAAGTCCTTACCTATCAATAATTACTCATGTAAATGAATTAAATTCTCCAATCAAAAGGTATAGAGAGGTTGGATAGATTAAAAAAACAAGGCCCAACTATATGCTGCCTACCAGAGACTCACATCAGCTTTAAAGACATACATAAGCTCAAAGTGAAGGATGGAAAAAGATATTCTGTGCAAGTGGAAATCAAAAGAGAGAAGGACTAGCTATACTTACATCAGACAAAATAGATTTTAAGCTAAATGGTAACGAGACAAAGAGGGGCAGTATATAATCATAAAGGGATCAATTCATCATGAAGATATAATAATTATATATATCATATCAAACATCAAACACCTAAATATATTAATCAAATACTAACAGATCCGAAGATAGAAACAGACAACAATTCAGTGATAGTAGGGGACTTTAATACTCCACTTTCAACAATGGACAGATCATCCAGACAGAAAATGACTAAAGAAACATTAGACTTGAACTATATTTTAGACCAAATGAACCTTATAGAGATATATAGAACATTCTATCCAACACATTCTTCTCAAGCACATGTGGCATGTTTTTCAGGATAGATCATATGATACATCACAAAACAAGTCTTAGCAAATTTAAGAAGATTGAAATCATACTAAATATCTTTCCCAACCACAATGGTATGAAACTGGGCGCCTGGGTGGCTCAGTCGTTAAGCGTCTGCCTTCGGCTCAGGTCATGATCCCGGGGTCCCGGGATCGAGTCCCACATCGGGCTCCCTGCTCGGCAGGAAGCCTGCTTCTCCCTCTCCCACTCCCCCTGCTTGTGTTCCTGTTCTCGCTCTCTCTGTCAAATAAATAAAATCTTTAAAAAAAAAAAACAACAATGGTATGAAACTAGAAATCAATAACAGGATGAAAGCTGGAAAATTAACAAATATGTGGAAATTAAACATTACACAACTGAACAACCAATGGATCAAAGAGGAAATTTAAAAAAATTAAAATTCAAAGGGAAATTTTAAAAAATTCTTGAAACAAAGAAAAATGAAACAGCATATCAAAACTTGTAGGGTGCAGCAAAAACAGTTTATAGTGAAAAATGCCTATGTTAAGGCGTTCACACCTTAAGGAACTAGAAGAAGAACAAACTAGGCTCACGCTAGCAAAGGAAGGAAATAACAAAGAGCAGAAGGAATGAAATAGAGACCAGGAAAATAACAAACAGGATCAATGAAATTGAGAGCTGATTTTATTTTATTTTTATTTTATTTTATTATCATTATTATTTTTGATGTAGTGTTCCATGATTGTTTGAGTATAATACCCAGTGCTCCATGCAATACGTACCCTCCTTAATTCCTGTCACTGGGCTAAGCCATCCCCCCACCCCCCTCCCCTTTAAAACCCTCAGTTTGTTTCTCAGAGTCCACAGTCTCTAGTAGTTTGTCTCCCCCTCCGATTTCCCCCCTTCATTTTTCCCTTCCTACTATCTTTTTTTTTTTTTTAACATATAATGTATTATTTGTTTCAGAGGTACAGGTCTGTGATTCATCAGTCTTGCACAATTCACAAACCATAAGAGACTCTTAATCTCAGGAAACAAACAGGGTTGCTGGAGTGGTGGGGGGTGGCGGGGGCTGGGTGATGGACACTGGGGAGGGTGTATGCTGGTGCTGTGAATTGTGTAAGACTGAGAGCTGATTTTATTTTTAAAGATATGAAACTACCAAAGACCCCAAATAACCAAGGCAATCCTGAGGGAAAAAAAAAAAAAAAAAGTTAGAGGTATCACACTTCCTGGTTCCAAACTATAGTACAAAGATAAAGTAACCAAAACATTATGGTACTGGCACAAAAATGGACCAGTGGAACAGAACTGAGAGCCCAGAAATAAACTCAAGCATATACAGCCAACTAATATTTGACAAAGCTGTCAAGAATTCTTAATGGGGAAAGGATAGTCTCTTTCATAAATGGTGTTGGGAAAACTGGATAACCACATTCAGAAGAATGGAATTGGATCTCCCTCTTAAGCCACTCACAAAAATTAACTCAAAGTGGATAAAAGACTAAACAAAAGACCTGAAAGCTTAAAACTCCTGGAAAAGATAGGAAAAGATATAGGGGAAAAGCTCCTTAACACTGGTCTTGCCAGTGATTTTTTTGGATACGACACCAAAAGGACAAGTAACAAAAGCAAAAACTAACAAGTAGGACTATATAAAATATAGTTTCCTTCTGCATAGCAAAGGAAACAACAAAATGAAAGGTAACCTACAGAATATAAGAGAATATTCACAAATTATACGTCTTATACACACACTATGTCTTCTTTACTCATCTGTTGATGGACACTTTGGTTGTTTCCATTTCCTTTGTATATACACCCAGAAGTGAGATTGATAATATCCAAATACATAAAGAACTCATACAACACAGTAAAAAAAAAAAAATCCCTTTAAAAAATGGTCAGAGGAACCGAATAGATATTTTTCTAAAGAAGACATACAAATGGCCAATAGGTACATGAAAAGATACTCCACTACTAATCATCAGGGAAATGCAAACCAAAACCACAATGAGATATCACCTCACACCTGTTAGAATTGCTATCATCAAACAACAAGAGGTTAAGTGTTGGTGAGGATTTGGATGTGCACTCTTGGTGGGAATATAAATTGGTACAGCCACTACAGAAAACGGGATGGAGATTCCTCAAAAAATTAAAACTAGAACTATCATATTTTATCAATCTCACTTCTGAGTATATAACCAAAGGAAATGAAATCAGAACCTCAAAGAGATATCTGCACTCCCATGTTCAATGCAGCATTATTCACAATAGCCAACATATGGAAATAACCAAAGTGTCCATCAACAGATGAGTGGATAAAGAAGATAGGGTGTGTGTATTATGTATGACTACTATTCAGTCATGAAAGAGAAGGACATCCTGCCATTTGTAACAACACGGATGGAACTTGAGGGAATTATATTAGATGAAATAAGTCAGGTGGAGAAAGATAAATAGTGTATGCTCATACATGTAGAATCTAAAAAAGATAGAAACAGAGTAGAATGATGTTTGCCAGGGCTGGGGGGCCTGGGAGAAATATAGAGATGTCAGTCAAAAGGCACAAACTTCCAGTTAGAAACAAAAAAGTTCTGGGGATCTAATGTACAGCATGGTGACTATAGTTAACAATACTGTATTGTATACTGAAAGTTGCCAAGAGAGTAAATCTTAAACGTTCTCACCACAAAAAAGAAATGGTAATTATGTGAGGTAATGGGAGTGTTAACTAAAGCTATGGTAGTAATCATTTTGCAATAAATAAATCAAATCAGTACCTTGTACACCTAAAACTCACACAATGTTATGTATCAATTACAGCTCAATAAAGCTGGAAAAAAAACAAGAACAAAAGGAGTTTTCAAATTTCACTTTTTGGGGGAAGGCAGCATCGCCTCCTAGTGGCTGTATCTAGAATGGCAACGTTGATCAATCCTCAGGACGGTGTGCCGCATTAGGCCCCTTCAAGTTCCAGGATCGCCTATGAAACCGCAAGGTCTTGCGGAAGCCTGGCGTGCCGCTGCCCCCTAGTGGTGAGTGAGCAAGCACAGGCCTCACAGCTTTTCTCCCAGGCTGAGGGGGTCCAAAACTTCCAGCGGGAGGTTATCAAACGCTGAAATTGGCTGGGCTATTGAAACCAGCCACAGTCCATCGACCTCCCTTCAAGCCTCCGGAAATAATGGAGGAGGCAGGAGGAATCATCAGGCCCTGCACTGGGAGGGCGGGATGAGATGTGGTCCCTCAGCTGAGGTGCAGGATTTGAGCACTTTCCTAGTCAATGCCATTCCCCTGCTTGTGGATGCACAACGAACACGACGGGAAGAGAGGACAGAGTGGATCTTTCCCCAGCGACCCAGGGCCAAATTGTCTTTTTTTTTTTTAAGTTTTTTTTTTTTTAAATTTATTTATCCATTTGAGAGAGAGAGGGAGAGCACAAGCGGGGTGAGGGGCAGAGAGAGAAGCAGATTCCCGGCTGAGCAGGGAGCCCCAATCGGGGCTCAATCCCAGGACTCCGGGATCATGATCTGAGCCAAAAGCAGACACTTAACTGACTAAGCCACCCAGGTGCCTCCCCCCTTTTTAAAATGAATTTAGGTGACCCTTGGTTTGCAGGGGGGACGGGTGTCTCTAGTGGACAAAAGGTGACATGTCCATCACAGTTTAATTCGTCTCTCAATTCTACCGGTGTTTTTGTTGTTTTAGTTTTGGGTGTTTTGTTTTCTGTTTTTTGCCTCCCAACCCAAGGTTTTGAAAGAGGATTTCCTCTACCCCCACTTTGACCTCAGTCTGTACTTTCTAATTGATTAAGTTCTTCTTTCCAGCTTATCTCTTAACTCAGGCAAAAGACTCTGTGGGCAAAGCATCCTGTGATGGGAACAGGTTACCCCCTTCCCCAAGCAATAAGGACTGCCCTGAGCCAGCAGGACCCTAGGTGATTGACCCCAAGACAATGATCGGCCTGACCTTTACTGCCTGCTGACCTTTGTCTCACATTTTCTTTATATAAACCAAAAATATTTTCAGCACTTTGGACAGTCTTTGTGATGTTATAAATGTCCACAGTCTTCCCAGCGTTGGCCTCACTGAGATAATATTCCTTTCTTGTTTACCACTGCTGGTCTCTCTGCCTTGGATTTTGTCAGCAGAGAGTGGCCACACCTCGTCTGTTTGGGACCCCCAGAGCCAGGTGCTCTTGCACCCCTGTGCCCTGGTCAGTTTCCTTCTCTCTCTTTCCTTTCTTTCACCTTATTTTTCTCCCTGGATTCACCTGCTCTGATAGCTCTAAGCCTCTGTGCCATCATCTTTTCCAAGTCTAGAACCAAGACTCATGCAGCCTTAAAGGACTGTGGCATAAATACAGGTGTATTTATTTATTTTTATTTATTCATGAGAGACAGAGAGAGAGAGAGAGGTAGAGGGAGAAGCAGGCTCCCAAGGAGCAGGGAGCCCGATGTGGGACTTGATCCCAGGAACCTGGGATCATGACCTGAGCCGAAGGCAGACGCTTAACCATCTGAGCCACCCAGGCACCCAATACAGGTGTATTTAAAATGAGCCCATATTCTCCCTTGTTCTCTTCATTCCTCTCTGCCTCTCACAGATACACCTGAGTCCATTGTCATGGAAATGGATAGATTCAGTATTGTAAATGGAGAGGGATGACCAATAGACCAATGGAACACAATACTGAGCCTAAAAACAACGCTGCACGATATGGAAGCCACAGTGTCTCAGAGACTATAAACACCACTATTTGTGAGACATATCCTGATTCTCAGTATGCCCAGTCTTCATGGCATTCCCAGTCTCTCCCAGCCCAGTGGACTTCACACCCTATTGTTTTCCATGAATGGATGTTCTTTTCATACCACTTGGGCCCAGAACCTTGCCCAGTGGGCAGGTAGCCTGTAAGACAGCCCCCAGTGATCTAGTATTCATGTCTCTCTTGTAATCTCCTTCTGTTGAGTGTGGGCTGGACCTGATGATTTCCTTCGAAATAAAGCTGGGTGTACTCAAAAGCTGAGTCAGGCTTTGCTGAAGCTGAGAGCTGGAGGTTGTCCGATAACTAGGCTCCCCATAGCTGGGCATCAAGTCCTTTTATTCAACGGGGAACTGAACAGTTAGTACCAAACAAACCAAATATACCAAAAAACCAAGTGTTCATACTGACACTTAAAACTAACAAAACCTTTAATAATCAGCATTGGATGTTGCTAGGGCATACCTTTTCTCTGCAAACCGATAAAGGGCAAGAATTAAACATTTATTCAGTCATTGCCATATGAATTGCACTGTAGTCTAAGAAAATAATTACTGAAAGTACATATTTATAGTAGACATCCAATAATAAATGAAGATGAATGGTAGGATGAAGTAATCATCATTTTGCAACCCCATGATATAATGGATCCAGGTAATAATCATTAACAGATGCTAATGCCATTAATTAACACATTAATGGGAGCATCTGTAAGAGGGATCAAACCTATATCACCTAAATCCAGTTACAATTCTTAATCTCACTATATTATGTGCTTTTTAATTGACAGGGAGACACAGCATCACTTATGAAGTATTTTTGTCTATAAAATCCAAACTAAATCTAACAAACATCAAGATCTTATGTTCACAAAGCTATGAGTAATAAAACAAACAGCACACAGGAAGCGATCAGTCAAATCCAATGACTGCAAGAAAAAGGGCCTTGGTAAATTGCTACAAATAAAAAAACTATGAGGCAAATCAACCATATGTAATGTGTGGATCTTCTCTGAATCCTGATTTAAAGAAATCAACTGGCGGCTCCTGGTGGCCTCACCCTTTTAACAACCCAGGCAGGGCTCTTCTATTTGCGTATCTTATTCCAATCTTCAACTCAGCTGTGAGAATCCGAAATTGCTCCCATGAACCTTTCAACTAGCTAGAGCTTTCAATCATCTGCCATCTTTACTATTGTTCAATTTTCCTATTTTGTTATTTCTCATTTATTACTTCTGCTGTAGTCTATTTTTCCCCCTGCAGTTAAGCAAACAATAAAAATCTGGCTTTGAAGGGAGGTATCATGTTTAGAGTATTTCTTTCTGGTCATTAAATCATCTCTGGCAATGCTCACAACATTGGCTGTGTTCTGAATGGTCTCTTGACTGTGTCTTTCCTCTCTCCCTAGGATGTAAGGTCTGGAAGCTATAGGCAGTTGTTTTTTTAAGATTTTATTTATCTATTTGACAGAGAGAGACACAGCGAGAGAGGGAACACAAGCAGGGGGAGTGGGAGAGGGAGAAGCAGGCTTCCCGCAGAGCGGGGAGCCCGATGTGGGGCTCGATCCCAGGACCCCGAGATCATGACCTGAGCCAAAGGCAGACGCTCAATGACTGAGCCACCCAGGCGCCCCTATAGGCAGTTTCTTCATCTTTGTGTTGTGTGGGCTGCCGGTACAGCACCTGGAACATGGGAGGATATCAAAATGTGCTTCCTAAGTATTGGGGATAACTAGATGAATATCTAGCTGAGGAAATTCATAAGGTATCCATGGATGCTTTTGTCAATAGGTTGTTTGACATAGACGAAGACAGATGTATTACTATGCAAGACACCATAGATAATGATATACTAAGGGGAAAAAAAATTCATTTAGAGAAAGGAAACTCCCACAAAAGACAGTATTTAACATTTGTTCTCATTAAGATTATAATTCTATCCATGAGAATATTGAGAATGATAAATCACAATAATGCAGCAAATTAAATTCATGAATGCTACCTTGTAATGAGAGGTGATTTGCTCCCCATTTCAGAGATGACAAAGGGAGACCTAGAGAGGTGAGATTATCTGCTGAGGGTCACTCATCTAGAAAGGGGTGGAACTTCCCCTTCACCCAAGCAGTCCCTTTCTGGAGCTTCTGGGGGGTAACACTGGTCCAAATACAGTCTGAAGTCTTTTGGGTTGAGCAATTATCAGGAGAATGCAACACTGGGAGTCAAAGTCCATTTTAAGAATTGGGTCACCACCCTTGTAACCTCTTTCACATCACAAATGATCTTTTGTCACTCCTCCCATTCATTGTTCTGCTTGGAGACCTGGGTTTCTGTTTCCGGTCCAACACTGCAACCCAGTGTCCCAGTTTTCTTCTCTGAGGTGCGTTAGTACCTTTTATTTTCAAACCCAATTCAATCTACCATAAAAGAGAATTTGACCTTGGATAATTTCACCCAAGATGATTGGTTTTTATTTGAGTATCATCAGGTCTTCTGATCGGGTGTGAGCTGGACGCGGCGCGACCTTGCAGCCCTTTTCCCGGCTATGAGCAGGGGGCCTGGGATTCCGCAGCCGGGGCTCCAGGGCCCCAGGTGCCCCAGCCCCGAGCTCCGCAGCCTCTGAGTCCTGGCCTCTCCCCTTCTCTCCCGCCCTGGGCGGTCTCTCTTGGGACCGCCAAGACGTCAACTGGGAAATGCTTTCCAGTCGCTGCGGGCTTCTGAGCTGGCGCTACTCGAGCATCCGAGAAACCGACACCTGTAGAGCGCGGAAAACCTGACGCCGGGCGGAGAGCCCGCTGCCGGGACCGGACGGCCGGCCCCCACCAGGGAACCCACGGGGAACCAGAGGCGCCCCCAGGCCAGCCGGACGCCACTGAGGAGCCGCGCCGCCCGCCCCCGCAGCCTCCGGGGGGCGCGGTCGCCTCCCTCCAAGGCCCACGAGAGGAGCCCGAGGCCACTGACGGCGGGGACTCTTCGGACGGTCGCCCCGTTCCTGCCCCCAGGAGCCACCACCGCACGTCCCAAGGCACTGGATCCGAAGCGCTGTGGCCCAGACGACCCTGGCCACCGAGGAGCCCTGAGATTTCCGCCGAGGCCCTTCTGGGCACACCAGCCTCCGCAAACAAAAGATGTTACAGTAACACCTCTGCGTTTGCACGATATCCACGCAAGCAGTTTTGTCTTCAGAGTCCTTAGATAATTTTCATTCCGCTACTCGGGCCAAGAACAATGCCAAAGTCCTTTATCTCTCCCCTGTGTCCCTGGTTTGTCTGCTGGGGAAGGACGAGGCGCAGGGGTGCAGGGGACGCTGCGGGTTCCCACGCGGGACCCTCGGTCGCCTGGCCTCCCGGGGCGCGGGGAAAGCGGTGGGGTCTGCGGTGCATTGGGGCGCGGTGGGGGCCGCCAGGGGTCCAGCGTGGCCCTTCGTCTAAGCTGCCGACTATCGCGGAGCCTTCCAGAACGGCAGCCAGGCAGCAGGCCGCCGCCTAGCCCGGGAAGCGCCCCGCCGCGTGGCCCCCGCCCTTCTTGGCTGCGAGTCCATCTCAGGGGCCGCCCGGGCCTCCGCCTCCTTCCCCCACCCCCTCTCCAAATTCACCCAGAAGTTCAGGGTTCCTGACCAAATCCCAGCCAGTGTCCCTCACCCCTCCGACTCTCTTAAAACCTTTTTGCCCAGCGCCAGGCTCCGCCGAGCTGTCCCGCCGCACGTTCTCTAAAGCGCAAAGCGGAGGCGGGCGTGACCTGCACACGTGACTTGGGAAACCAGCCACCCGGCGGAGAGGGTGGTCCTGGGTCCGGGAGTGGGCGTGCTCGCTTGCAATCCCAAGGTGCCTTAACTCCCAATACCAAAGGGACTGGAATTAGAGTATCTACTCCAACCTGGACGTGAGAGGGAGCTCTCCCTTGAAAACAATGCCTAACAAGATGGTAATAGTATCAGGCTCCGCATGTGCGACCACTTTGGAATTCCCGAACTAGATGAATCCTAACACAATGTTAGAATGTTTCTGAGAAGCTATTGTGAACCTGTCAATTTTCTAGTTATAATATATATGCATATAAATATGTAACACAGAAATGGAATAATATATATACCCTTATGTAGGTATCTTTTTCATTCCATTTCTTGTAGCTACAAAATGAACTTTTATTTTTTTAAAATTTTATTTGACAGAGAGAGAGAGAGCACAAGCAGGGGGAGTCGCAGGCAGAGGAAGAGGGAGAAGTAGGCTCCCCATCGAGCAGGGAGCCCCATGCTAGGCTGGATCCCAGGGTCCTGGAATCATGATCTGAGCTGAAGGCAGATGCTGAACCGACTGAGCCATTCAGGTGCCCCCAAAATGAACTTTCTTAATCTCATTTATCCACTAGATACATTTCTTTTGGGGTTTAAAATGATTTATTTCAAATTTCCTATTGTTACATTCTTCCCAGTTCTTAGTTTTGACTATAAGCATGCTGAACTTGTGGGCATACCGTGTGTGTATGTATGTGTGTGTGGGGGGGGGGAGAAATATGTGTGCTCGTTTGTGTGCTGTGTGTAACAGGCTGCCATTTAAGTTTTGTTTTTGGAGGATATGTGCTTTGTAAACTTCATTACCTCTTTATCTCACTGTACTACTGTACCAAATACAGCCCCTCTTGCAGTATATGAAATATGTATTACCTTACAATGTAAAGATCATTGGTACTATAGATGTACAATATCTTTTCAATTTGGTAGGTGAAAGATACATGCTGTGGTTTCAATTTCTGTTTTTTTTTTTTATTTTTAGGAGTTTGAACCGTGTTTAATAAACTTAAAAAAAAAGAAATTTATGTGACATGAATGGTATTTTGCTTCCAACAAAACCGGGTAGCTAAATTTTACTAGTTTGAGATTAAGTTTAAATTCCCCAGCTGGGGCGCCTGGGTAGCTCAGATGGTTAAGTGACTGCCTTCGGCTCAGGTCATGATCCCAGGGTCCTGGGATCAAGTCCCACATCGGGCTTCCTGCTCAGTGCAGAGCCTGCTTCTCCCTCTCCCTCTGCCATTCCCTCTGCTTGTGCTCTTCTATCTCTCTGTCAAATAAATAAATAAAATCTTTTAAAAAAAATAAAAAAATAAAAAATAAGTTCCCTGGCTGATGTTGGCTGGGAGCTGCCCTGAGTTCCTTGCCAAGTGGGCTTCTGCAGGGGTCAGCTAGCCAGAAGGCATCCTGCTTCAGCAAAGGAAGCATGAGAGGAGTCTGAGAGAGGGAGTATGAGTAGGCTGAGGCAGGAATCAGGTTAAGCATGAAGTCTTTCTCTTAGATAATTTGCTTGGTCTAGCTAAGGAGCTATACTTTGGTCTTTAGTTTCAGGGTCCTCTCAACCCTCCACCCTCACTACCAGTACCAGTGTCAGCCCCTAAACACATCAGACTCTGAATGCCCCAATCTCTGGACTACTTTGTGCCCATGGGGATTGGAGAGGCTCCTTGTTCCTATCCCAGGACCCCTGTGTTAAGAAAATTAACACATACAGAAGATATCAAATTATTTATTAAAATGGTTTAATTGATGGGAGGATGTGTAAGAAAGGAAAGATGTAAAATTTCAAGATGGAATATTGAGAGAAATTTTTCTTCTTTTAAATTTATGGTCTCATCTAAAAATCATGATTAATATAAAACAAACATTCTTAAAATATCCTGAAAACAGAAAGAAAAACGTTAATATTTACACATTATTAAGGAAATCTGGATTCATTCTTCTGATTGTTAAAAGGAAAAGATTGTAATAAGCAAATATAATGTTGAATGTGATATCACTGTTGTATTTCTTTTTTTAAAGATTTATTTATTATTTTAGAGGGGGGGGAGGCAGTGGGAGAGGGAGAGAGAGAATCTCAAGTAGACTCCCAGCTGAGTGGGGAGTTCTGGAACCCAACGCATGGAGCTCGATCTCCCAACCCTGAGATCATGACCTGAGCTGAAATCAAGAGTCAAATGCTTGGGGTGCCTGGGTGGCTCAGTCGTTAAGTGTCTGCCTTGGCTCAGGTCATGATCCTGGGGTCCTGGGATTGAGCCCCATATCAGGTCCCATATCAGGCCCCATATCAAGCCCCATATCAAGGCCCACATTGAGCCCCGCATCGGGCTCCTCCCTCTCCCACTCCCCTGCTTGTGTTCCCTCTCTCGCTGTGTCTCTCTCTGTCAAATAAATAAATAAAATCTTTAAAAAAAGTCAAATGCTTAACGACTGAGCTACTCAGGTGCCCCTGTTGTATTTCTTTTTATGCTTTTTAGGAATAGAAATGAAATATGCTCAAATAGTTTAAGCATGAAATAATTTATTAGGGGATAAATTTTTTTAATTTCATGGAATAATGAGGACACAGATTTTTGCCTGAACATCAGGAATGGCTTTCAGAACCACACAGCAAAGTGGCTCCCAAAGAGAAATCAGAAAACACTGAATCATAGCTACCACCACTGCTGATCTGTTCAGAATCACCAAGTCCCTGGCAGATGTTTGAATATTGGGTCATTCCAAATATTTGTGGGGAATGTGTGCATTGAGCAATCCTCATGTGTTACCGTTGGAGGGTAAATGTTGCATGTATCCTGAAGAACAATATGGCATTACTCAACAAATTTAGGTTTTTGTACTTTTTTATATGGCATAATTCTATTCATGGGTATATATAATCTTAGAGGAATTCTCTTACAAGGAGACTATCATATGTGGTGAAGGTGGGTAATTACATTCTGAACGTCCACTGTGGGCAGCAGATAGGTAAAATGTGGCAGGGTTCATCAGATGTTAATATGTCAGCCTTGGAGGGGCGCCTGGGTGGCTCAGTAGTTAAACGTCTGCCTTTGGCTCGGTCATCCAGCGTCCTGGGATGGAGTCCCACATCGGGCTCCCTGATCAGCAGGAAGCCTGCTTCTCCCTCGCCCACTCCCCCTGCTTGTGTTCCTGCTCTCGCTATCTCTGTCTCTGTCAAATAAATAAATAAAATCTTTAAAAAAAAAATGTCAGCATTGGAAACAACAGATGAAACGTACATGAAGCATGGGCACCTGACTGGCTCAGTTGGAAGAGCACGGGACTCTTGATCTTGGGGTTGTGAATTCAAGCCCCACCTTAGCTGTAGAGATTACTTAAAAAAATTTTTTTTTAATATTTTAAAAAAGAAATGTACAGGGGCCCCTGGGTGGCTCAGTCGGGTGGGCGTCTTCCTTTGGCTCAGGTCATGATCCCAGAGTCCTGGGATCGAGCCCCATGTCGGGCTCCCTGCTCAGTGGGGAGGCTACTTCTCCCTCTCCCACTCTCCCTGCTTGTGTTCCCTCTCTCGCTGTGTCTCTCTGTCAAATAAATAAATAAATCTTTAAAAAAATGTACATGTAACAATCTTAGAAACTTGCAAATAATACTAAATTAGATATATAACTTAATAACCTTACATGAACTGAAGATATATACACTTAAGAGAATGTCATTTATTACAAGACTGATACAAAAACACACATAAAAATAGTTTCTAATGGGAAGAATTACAATAGAAGTAGGGAGAGCAGAGAAAGGGCAATCACTAATGACAGAATGGACATAATCACATAAAACAGGATAGGGGTTCTGCAAAAAATCACTCAAAAATGTGGCATTAACTCAATGCATTTACCCAATAGGTATGAAAAGCATAGCACATTTGAAGTCTCCCTTTGATTCAAATAATCTAATGTAGACAAAAATAGAAAAAATACAATTTTAAGTAAGACACTGGACTTCCCTTTTCCCACCTCTATCTAATTACTTCTTTACCCATTTACCTACCTGATATGCATGCATGAGAACCTATACTCTCCATTCAGCTCCAGCTAAGCCGTTTTTGTCATCTTGTAAGAATCTAACCCTCCGGGTCTCATCTCTAAAACCAGGCAATCCTCTCGGATGCCCTAAAAGTGTGGTTTGTCTACGTGTGCCTGACAAGTAGAGGGGCTTTCTCCTTTAAAAAAATTTTTTTTTATTTTAAAGATTTTATTTATTTGAGGGGGGAAAAAGCACGAGTGGGAAGAGGGGCAGAGGGAGAGGAACAAGCAGACTCCCCGCTGATGGGGCCTCAATCTGGGATCCCGACAGGAGCTGAAGGCAGACGCTTAACCGACTGAGCCACCCAGGCGCCCCTAAGGGTTTTCTTCAGCCAATGGAAACAGCCAGGAACTGGACCTCTCTTTCCAAAGACCACCCTTTTTCTCCCTGCCCCTCCCTTAATCCAATCACGGAAACCCTGCAAACTTTCAACAGCGCCCGCCAGAATGATGCGATTTTCTCCTTAATCCTATCAGGCTCTGAGGCAATTTGCCGGGCAAATACTCCAAGGATTTGGATTGTCTTTTCCTACCTCCTAGACCCGCCAGAGCAGTATAAAAGGGCCCGCTCAGCGCCGGCCTCCATCGTTTGCCTCTTCTCCTAGACTGGCGGCGCGCCCCGCCCGCTCGGGAGACCCAAGCTATGGATCCGCACCTGCCGACGCTGGAAGAGCTGTCTTGCTGGCGGGCACGTCCGGAGCCCCACGTGCCGCCGGGCCTGAGCCGAGAACAGGCGTGGGCCTGGGCGCTGGATAACTTCCCGGCGCTGAGCCGCCGCTCCTGCCAACACCCCCACTTCTGCGGGGACGGGCACTACTGTGCGTGCGGGTTGCTGCGCCACGCTTGCCCCGGGCACGGAGCCGGTCCCCGAGTTGAGAGGGGCCGGAAACGCTGCCGAGACCCAGGTGTCCAGGCTGAAACCGCGATGGAGCTGCAGTCACCGCAACAAGAGGTAGATGCGACAGGCAGCGCTGCCCACTGGGGCCTGAACCAGCCGGGGGATGCCCGCGCCAGCGGAGGGGGACAGACCCACGGCCACATCGCCTCCAGGAGCCCAGGCTGCCCTCGGAAGCTGCAGAAAACCGGGGCTTAAAGCCGGGTGGAAGCCGGACAGGAAAGGAATTCCAGCCCACAGCGCCCCTTCAACCGATACCCTGGAAGGAGCCTGCGACACCCTTTGGGGGCCCTCATTCTGTCTGTATGGACTTCTCCGACTTCTGCCGCCCCCTTCCCACCCCAAGCCCCCTCCCCCCCCCCCCCCTGCTGGTCCCGAGCCGAGTTCAGCCTTGAGGTCTTTATGGTGGAGAACCTTCCTTATTTGTTCTTTCTTTCCTTAATTACCTACAGGTTTTTTGATTAGAAAACATTCTTCATGTAATCAATGTCTTTAAAAACTTTTCTTCTAGATCTACTGAGAATTGACACAATTCTTATCTTATTCTAATCGCACATGCCGATTAAAGCCTTTTTTCCTTATTCTCAGCCTGTGGATTTGATTTTGGGTGGGTGGTGTCACCACCGGAAGAGTATTGGTGGGTTTGGGGCTGAAAGGCTTGCTGTGACCCAGGTCAGAGCTCATTAAAATCAAAGAAATGCAAATTAAAACAATGACTATGGGGGGGGGGGAGATCGGTGGGAGGGGAGGATGGGTGAAATAGTCAAGAGTATTAAGAGCACACTTACAGTGATGAGCACTGAGTAATACACAGAGTTGTTGGATCACTATATTATACACCTGAAGCTAATATAACACTATATTAATTATACTGGAATTTAAATAATAAAAAACAAATTAAAACAATAGGATATAACTTTGAGTACCACAGTGGCACACATTAAAGTTTTTCATTTTATCCAATGTTTGTAAACATATAGAAAGTAGTAACCCTCAGATACCCATTTTGGAAATGAATTTGAAAAGCTCTTTGGAAAGGCAATCTGGCAATATTATAGAAAACATTTCAATGTGAGTATTCTTTTGGCCCAGAAATTCTTTTTCTTACAAGCAAGAAATTCTAGTTCAAAAACAAGCATGCTTTTCAGTAAAAAAAGATTGGGAAAAAGAATCATGGTATATCTGTACAATCCCAAACTATGCAGCCCTTAGAAATAAAATGGAAGGCATGATTTTGAAAAGCTATCCTAGAGGCTGAATGTGCCATACGGGACTTTGAACACTGGGAAGGCGGTGACCATAGCAATGGGGCTAAGAGGGTGTAGTTCCAACCAACGTGGGGAAGGAAGCACTGAGGCTCAGCCACCCAGGTAGGCTTAGAGAAGGACTAAATCCGGGGACTCTTACCTAGGTGGACACCCTATTGTAGTTCCTTCCACAACCACCTACGCTGGTGTTTTCTGGCATTTGTGAGTCATTCAGCCACCTTACCTGAGGTATTAGGATCCAGGAGGCTAATGTTGGACCAGACAGGAACCCAAGGGTCAGCTCTGAGACAGGCCAATCTGGGAGCTTTCTAACTTCTCATTGCACAAAGTCTCTGAGTCCCCATCATTTTGCTCCCCCATTTAGTAGCTCCCATTCCCATTCCCAGAGGGTGTGAAAATTGCTTCAGAAAGCCCCACTTGGTGAGAGGAAGCACATAAATATACTCTTCCCAAAGACATTGAACAAAACTGAGTTGAGTATGGTTTTGGTCAAGTCTGCGGATTGGGTCATGCTAGCGTGAGACAGTCATAGCTAGTTTACCAGCATTTTCTGAGAAGCAAAATAGAAAAAAGAATTCTTCTAGGAAAGTTATTTTTCTCTTTTTCAGTGACATCTACCCTTTTTCTATTCAGAGAAACAGTAAGCATGCCAGCAAATAAATACATAAGACTATTTTAGTATAATTGCTATCAAGAATTTTTATAAGTTCATTGAAAAGAAGGTAACTGGGAGGGTGCTATTTTACCTTAAAGAGTGAAAACAGACTTATTAGAGATATGGAAGTGTCCTTTCAACCTAAAACAGGACAATGTGATGAAAACACTATGCAGAATCTAGGGGAGCAGTTAGTAAGAGACAATATCAAATTCAAGGATTCTGAGTCCAGAACATGATTAATACAGGCGCACCTGGGTGGCTCGGTAGGTGAAGTGTCTGCCTTTGGCTCGGGTCATGATCCGGGGATCGAACCCCTCCTTGGGCTCCCTGCTCAGCTCCTTCTCCCTCTGCCGTCTGCTCTGCCTGCTTGTGCTCACCCTCTCTCTCTCTGTCAAATAAATAGGTAGAATCTTAAAAAAAAAAAAAACAACAAAAAAACAGAAACAAAAAACCACCAAGATTAATACAGTCATGGACAGAAGGAAGGCAAATGATGGCTTTCTGTGACCCAAGGAAGATATATCTGGACCACAACAATCCTAGAGTCCTCCATCCAAGAGGACCTGCTAGCATGCAGTCATACTTGATAGATAATTTAAATGAAAGATTGGATTTTTTTAGTTCCTTTTGATTGAAAGATTTAATTACCGATAATAACACTGCTCAAATATATGATATTGACCTAATAAATGATGACATTGACCAGATATGTAACCAAGGGATTGATAAGGGAGATCTAACTGATAGTGTTTGAAGGTGTGTTCACATTGTTTTTCTTCATTTTCTCAGATTATATGACCCCCCCACATCAGCTGAGCCTTTTAGTTTCTAGGTATTGTGACCCTGTATTTCCCAGGTAGAACACAAAATAAAGAGAGTATAAGAGAAAAATGTTATAAGTGGTTATTCAAGAAGACTTTCCAGACACTAGAGACCAGTAGAATTTTGATTGCAAAGTAACATTGTAATTTTAGACTGCATAAATTCAAGATCCCCTAAGAAATCATCTTCTGTCTCAGTCAGCAGTTTCTGTCTAGAGGAGTTAAAAGGAACTGGTGCCATGTTTTGTGCGCTTTGGAGGAAGGTGAATGTGGGCTTGAGGGTGCTCAGTAGGTCTCTGCCTGGGTAGTAGGGCTTTCCACTGGGAACCCCCACTCTTGGGAGTTATAGGCACCCAGGCACATTCCTCTCTCTACAATACAATCATCCACTCACTGTTCACACCTGGACAGATATATCCCTGCTATCTGGCACAGCAAAGCTGAAGCCAGCTTTTGGGGGTCACTGCTGAAGTAGCCCCAATAATCACTTGCCAGTTGAGGTTGCTCCTGCTCTCAGTATCCATTACCTAGATACCTAGAGTCCATTTACAGAGATGCTTTACATTTCTGTTTGCAAGAGTTCCCATTCTGTTTTCTAAATAATACTCTACATTGTCCTGTCCCAGTGCTTTAATAAAACCACCTTTTTTACATCAAAAAAATTATATATATTTTTTACCTCTTGATTCTCTAGATTTGATGTTGCAATAAAGTGTGCAGGCTCATTTCTCTGCATTTGTCACTGGATGAGGACTCCTTTGAAGCCACATTATTTTCCTGATATAAGAAATGTCCATCATTTTAATCTTCCTTTCCTGAAAAAAAGCTAAATTAAATAGATTGCATAGGCACTCATTAGCTTTGTGACTTTGGATGTGTCTTTCCAGGCATTAAGAATGGGTGGACATTTGCATTGTAGAGAGTGGGCAGTGCCTGGGTGACTATAACACACAGAGGTGTGGGGTTTCCCAGTGAGGAGCCACATTACTCAGCCAAACATTTGCTGAGCAGACCCTCACACTGAAATATTACATTCTGCAACCCTACATTTTCTTACCTATAAAATGCACTTAAAATCTATTTTATTTAAATTTTTTAGAGAGGGGAAGAGGAGCAGAGGGAGAAGAAGAGAGAGAATCTCAAGCAGGCTCCATGCCCAGCACAGAGCCTGGCACGGCTCGATCCCATCACCTGGAGACCAAGACCCCAACAGAAATCAAGAGTTGGTTGCTTAACTGACTGAACCACCAAGGCTCCCCAAAATGCACTTAATAATAGCACCTAATTAAGTAGGATAATAAAAATAAAACTCTTAATATAATTCCTATCATATAGTAAGTTCTTAGTGAATATTAGCTATTACAATTTAAAGGTAAAGTGAATGAAATTAGAATCCTTTTATTTCTTTCTTAATTATTTCTAAACATTTTCACTATTGAAATAATATATTTTTAAATGAATAGGACAGTAAGGCGTCAAGTGAAAATAGGACTCCTTCTCCCAACCTCTCAACTGATAGGTAGCCACTATTGATATATTTTGGAGTGTATTTACAGTTTTATACAAATGCAAACACATCAATACAAATGAAATGTACAAAAATCATTCCCCTCCAAAAAATCATTTTACACACATAGAGCAATAACTTAACTTGTCAGTTATTACTATTTTGGACACCTTTCTCTCTTTATTCAAAGTTCCTGTCTTCTATTTAAAGCAGCATGGCAATCCAATTTATGGACTGTGCTCCAGCATAAGTTGCTAGAACAAAAATTATTGTGTGAAAAAAGTCAACTTTGCCAAAAGTAGTAATATTCTCATAGTTTTGATGCTTAATAGTGGTCTGTAGTGCACTATTGTGGGAGTCCCCATCCAACCCCTCCCCCATTTTGACAACTGCTCCCTTCTTCCCCATCCACATGTCTGCAGGAGTAGATAAGTTAATGCTTAACCCTTATGTTAACTGGGTACTGGGTATTGGCCTAGGTCTCTGCATCTTACTGAAGCTGAGCCCCTAAGTCCCTACCCTGGGTTTTGCAACCGGGACTTAGAATTTGATCATACCATGGACTCCAAGTGTCAGTTTCCTTCCCAGTTTATTGTTACCTTTGTCAAGTCTATGTGCAAAGGGGTTTTCTCATCTCTTCCTGTATTGTCCACACAGCCATTACATCACATTCCTCACTGTGGTCCACCCCAATATTCTCAGCTCCTCCGTAAACAAACTTCACATCATTGCTGCTCACCCTCTGTGTGGCAGGACATAGTCACCCTAATAGCAGACTGCTGTCTGTGCGCTGGTACCAACAAAAGTCACTCTCTTTCAGGATGCATTTCCCTACTACCCCTACTTTATTCCCACCGAGTGTGAGCATCATTATATGAGGTTGAAGTCAAACAGCTGTATCAGTTTTTACAAAAGGATTGCAAGAAATCACAATATAAAATGGGAGAAAATTAAACTAAATATTAAAAGAAGTTATCATTGCTGAGAGTACCCTATGATCCTCCAGAGAAAATGAACCTCTTTAAAAGTAGTCTACTGATAGGGCACAAAAAGGGTTCAAATTGGAATCAGAACATTTACTGACTCTGTGCAATGACTAGTGCTAAGCAGATATCCTGCCATCTCCGCATCATAACCTCCCCCTCCTTAAGGAAGGTGGGCCCACCGCTGTCACCAACTTGTGCACTATGTGTAAGAGACACTACTGTCTGTGGTTTTCCCCCTTAAGGAGCCTACATTTTATCAGACTGCTTTCTCAAAAGCAAAAAGATTAGCAATAAGAAGACAATCAATAGGCAAGGCCTCCTCCTCTTTCTAAGACTAGAACCCCAAACCCTTGAAAAAGGAAGTTTTCCTTCCTAGCATGAAGTCAACCACTATAGGGAGTAAGAGTTGGCTGTATCCTCATGGTTTCTTGCCTGTGACTCTGTTCTCCCCCTAAAATGTGAGCTCTCCAAAAGCAGGAGCCAGTTCTTCAATTCTGCATGTGCAGGACCAATCACAGCATCTTGCTCATGGCAGGTGATCAAAACATGCTTGTTAAGCTCTTTGAATTAAACTGACTTTGTTACATTGAAGATAAAGGTCTGATCAAGGAAATGTAGGCATGGATGCACTGACAAATTTACCAACAGAAGGGCTGAAACTTTTGAGGAAGGATGTAATAGGATGCATTTTCACTAGAGATATTATACAAGGAGGAAAAAGCAATCCACCAAGAGTAAATACAAGCAAAAAGACATTTTATATTTTTTTCATTGATGTTATATTTATATCAATGGCCATCTCACCAATAATGACAATGAAAATAATAATTGTAACAGAATAACTTAAAAAAAAGATCAACTTATTTTCTGCCAGGGATATCTAATTACTTAGACTTTGTTATCAATTTAATCATAAAAACTACCGTATAAAATATTAAGTTTTATCTCCAATACACAGATGAAAATATGTGGACAAGAGAGGCTAGGAATTAGCTGAGTGTCACATACATAGAAATGATGGAGGGGTGCCTGGGTGGCTCTGTTGGTTAAGGATCTGCCTTGGGTTCAGGTCTGGATTTCCCAGTCCTGGAATCCAATCCTGGTTCGGCTCCCGGCTGATCCGGGAGTCTGCTTCTCCCTCTCCCTCCGACCCTCCCTTTAGATCATGCTCTCTCCCTCTCTCTCAAATAAATAAATAAAATCTCAAAAGAAAAAAAAAAAAGAAATGATGGACCGAACTTGAACAGAAACAGTGTGCATCTGGATCCCTAGACCTTGACCCCTCCCCATCATACATGTTGGCTGAAATTCTGAAGCTCTTTTAACTTAGAAACCGATAAATACAAGACCAGGGTGTGAGTCTGACGTCTACCACTAACTAGCAGCGTGATTTCATACAGAGATGGCCACTTCTCACTCTGTTCATCTGGGTAAAATCTGCTGGTATGTTCCAAGCAGAAGGAAATGGATGTAAAGTTACCTAAAAGTGTCAGGCACATAGGATTTTTTAAATAAAAGAGTAACCTTCCAAAGAGCTTGTCTTGACCAAGCCCCTCTACCTAAAGTTTCTTTTAAACCAATCTTTAGGGGCGCTTGCGCAGCTCAGTAGCTTAAGCCTTCCGCTCAGGTCATGATCCCAGGGTCCTGAAATCGAGTCCCCTGTCAGGATCGCTGCTCGGTGGGGAGTCGCTTCTCCCTCTCTCTGCCCCTCCCCCCGCTCGTGCTCTCTCTCTAATAAATAAAGAAAATCTTAAGAAAAAAAAAACCTTTAATCTTATCAGTCAACAAAGTACAACTTCGGATAACTCCACGTCAGATTATTGGATTTTCCCTTAATTTCATCAGGCTCCGTCTTCTGAAGCAATTCACACCTTAGGAAACGTCACCACCCAGCTTAATATCCTCTCCGCCAGCCGGGTCCTTAGAGCCCAGGCGAATACAAATAGGCGGGGAAGGAGAATCCCTGGAGACGCTCCCTCCGCTCAGCCGCTGAAGCGATGGAGCGGAACTCTCCGCGCTGTGTGCGCGGGGCCTGGGATCCGGCCGAGCGGGGGCAGGGACCAAGCACGCTGCCAGCCTTGAGCTCTGAGGACTCTGGGCCCTGGCCGCTCCTTTTCTATCCTGAGCTCGGCCAACTCGCTTGGGACGACGAGGTCTTCAACCAGGAGCTGCTTTGTAGGCCCTGCGGGCTTCTGAGCCGATACTGCCGGAGACACCGAGCCAGAAGCAGATCACCTCGAGGCAGGGAGCAGAGCCCCCAGCCCTCAACTCAAAGCCCCACGACCCGCGAGCAGCCGGAGGAGCCCGGCGGCAGAGCCCGGTGCCGGCCGCCCCCTCAGCCCTTTCCGCCGGCGTCGCCTGCGGCCTCTTCAGAGCGTTGTCTTCCTCCTGCCAGAGGAGCCACCCCTCGGCTTTCGAAGGCTGCGGGGATTGGGTCCCGCACGCTGTGGCCTGGGTCCCCGGGGCCGCCGCCGCCGCCGCCGCCCGCCTGGAGCGTCCGCCCCCCCCCCCCCGCCCAGACTTCCTGTGCGCGCATTCACGGCAGGATTCTCTTGGAACAACGATGCTGCAGTGATCCGTTATAATTGATCAGTGTAAATTTGCCCTCCATAGACGTTGGGAGATTTTCTTTTTGCTTTCTTAATAAAATTATACGAAAATGCTCAAGTCCTTATTTCTGACTTATGTTCCTGGTTGGCTGTTGGGGAAGGACGAGGCGCCGGAGCGGGAGAGGTCTGTGCCGGTCCCTGCGCGGGGACCCTGGGTCGCCTGGTTTGCTGTGCACCGGGCGGGCGGTGGGGTCTCCCGCGCACACGGATGCCGAGCCGGGTGGGAGGTTGTCAGACTTGCTCTCGCTCGCTGGACTTCTAGGAGATCCAGCACGCCGGCAGCCAGCGGCCCCAAGAACTCCAAATAGGAATGTAATAGGAATCGCCATCTCTGCAACCTTCAAATCCTTGACGGTGGTACTAATCTCGGCAATCCCCCCAGGACTTCAGTTGTGCTTTTAATTTACTATTTTCCTAGGTGATGCAGTCCTAGTGGCTTCTTTGTGGCTTCTACTTGGCCTTTCACACTGTAATAACACCTCTCCATGGGGCAGGAAACCAATGTGGGGGTTCTGCCTGCTACTCACTATGTACTATTCTCAATTCTGAACTGGGGAAATAAGCACAGGCTGGGTTTGGGGACCCCTGGGCCCACTGTGAGACAGACCTGAGATCAAACTCCCTGGATCATCTGACTTCCATAACTTCCATAGTGACATTTCGGGTCCCCCAGAATTAGTGGCACTTCAGAGCCAGTGTCCAGTAGTCCACAGAAGCTTTTCCTGAATGCACAGTTACCCAGGTAAAAGGCCAAAGATCCCTCTGGGGAAGGTTAGAAGGAAAATTAACAGTATACATTTTTAGTAGTGTGCCAGGGACCTTCCTTCCGCAAAGGGGCCTGGCTTCCCATTCATTCAAGGGGTTCTGGGCCTGCAAACTGGCTCAACGGATTTAAGTGCCATGACTCTGTTTTTATGATTCAGGTAAGACTTTTGTTCACTTACGCTAGAACTTTTCTGCTTATACAGATCAAGTAAGAATTTAATAGGCTTTCTATCTCTTTACCTCTAGGAACACCATAATCATCTAGCCATAGCCATAGGGGTACAAGAATCAGACTATTCTGATTGCTCTTTTGATCCTGCTGTTCCTTGAGGTTTAACACCCTCACCTTGCCTTTGGTAGTTGAGTACCATCACTTGTCACCCCAGGATCCAATTACTCCCATTGCATTTAGGTTTCCTAATTAAGTGACTGCAGCACCCACAGTAAGGTCTGGCCTACAGACAAGAGTGATTACAGAGCTCTTTGAGGGTACTGGGGCTCCCTTTATTTTTTTTTTAAAGATTGTATTTATTTATTTGACAGAGAGAGAGGGAACACAAGCAGGGGGAGTGGGAGAGGGAGAAGCAGGCCTCCCGCCTGCCGAGCAGAGAGCCCGATACGGGGCTCGATCCCAGGACCCTGGGACCATGACCTGAGCCGAAGGCAGACACCTAACGACTGAGCCACCCAGGCGCCCCTGGAGCTCCTTTTAAAATGTTGTATCTCACAGTATTGGTGAAAGAAACGCCTTCTGAACCCTCCCAGTATGGGTGAGTATGGGCCTGCTGGGACTTGAATTTAGTTATAGGTCTAGAGGCAAAGAGGGGTGGCAGGTATGGATCTGAGGAGACTCATCATTTTCTCTCATGCAAACTGCCTCAGGGGAAGCCATTATATTTTCCTCAGGCAATACAGTTTCTTCCCCTTAGATAGAGATAGAGTGACCAATACCACTGAGGGTAGGAGTATACTTCAACTAGCAAAGAAGATTCATCAAAATTTAAAGGCTCAATGTCCACAGTTTCATGAGGGTCTTCCTATATATTCCATCCCAATTTACAGGATTCCACTGGTTCCCAATCAATGTCCTACTTTAACAGTGAACTCCCTGCCTTGCAACTTGGGTTACAATTAAGATAGTCACAGTACGAGATATCTGCCAAGTTAATCATCAGTAAATCTTGAGGGGAAACAACAACAACAACAACAACAACCAACCTTGCTCTTCTCTAGAAACTCTTGGGTGATCTTTTTCTTTTCAAACCAAGGAAAACTCTTCCTCAATAATCTCCATATGTAGAAATGAATTTCAAAATAAGTGAAACATATCTTTTGGGAAGGTGTTTTCATATTGGTGTACTGAAGAACCTGATAACCTTGAATTGTAACTGAATGGTGAAGAAATCTTTGTTGTGAAATAATAAGAAATATATGTATTGGTCTCTGTTCCAGGTTCCTGATACAGAGCTACTAAAACTGTTGCACTTTTCTGAATGGGGGAGGGTGAAAGGAGGGTGACAGAGCTCCTGAACCCCTTGGAACTTCCTAGGTGATAGGAGCATCTTTCATTCTAAGAAGGCAACGATTGGTGTGTTCCTGGTTGGGGGTCTGGTTACCAGAAATCTGAAGCCATGATTAGGAGCTTGGAATTTAGAGCCCCACCCCACATCCTCCAGGGAAGGGATAGGGTCTGGGGACTGATTTAGCAATCAGTCATCCTATGTGATGAAGCCTCCATGAAAATCCATAAACCCAGGTTTCAGTGAGCTTCTGGGTTGATGAACCCATCCACATGCCCTGAGGTTGGCAACCCAAAGCAGCTCTCTGCCCTCTCCCCATATATTGCCTTATGCATCCTTTGCATTTGTTTGGTCCTGAGTTGTATTCCTTGTAATAAACCAGTATTCATAAGTAAAATGCTTTACTGAGTTATGAGAGCTGTTCTTGCAAATTATTGAACTCAAGGTTGGATGGTGAAACCCCCAATTTATAGCTGGTCACTCAGAGTATGGAAGACCAGGACTTGAGATTGGCATCTAAAGTGGGGGCAGTTTAGCGGGACTGAGCCCTTAATTTGTGAGATCTGATGCCTACTCCAAGTATACACTGTTTAAAACTGAATTGAATTGTATGACAGTGTCCTGAGAATTTGAGAATTGCTTGGTGTGGAAAACCCACACATCTGGTGTCAGAAGAGTTTTGAGTAAAGTAAAACAAGTAGACTGGTTTTTCTTTTATTTGTACAGCTCGCTCGAATGAAAGAAGCTCTTGTTTTTACTGTTCTAATGTTAGGATGACCTGAGGAGGAATCATTTTCATCATTGGGAGATTTGCTTATTTACACAAAAATACAGTCTCCTAGAAGGCAGCACAAAACCCTATAGCTGGGCAGCTGTTAAATCCTTTGCCTCATCTCTCAGCACAACAACCGTGGAGGCTGTGGTCGGGGAAGGAAAGTCTCATTTGGAGCAGGTTTAGAATTCACCACTTCTTGAGATTGAGCCCCAACTGCCCGCTAGAGGAATCAACAGCAGAACAAGCGGGCCTGGGACGCCTGGGTAACTAGGTGGGTTAAGCGTCTGCCTTTGGCTCAGGTTGTGTTCCCCGGATCCTGGGATCTGGTCCCGCATCAGGGCTCCTTGCTCAGCAGGAAGCCTGCTTCTCCTTCTGCCTGCTCTGCCTCCACTACCCCTGCGTATGCTCTCTCCCTCTCTCTCTGATAGATAGATAGATAAATCAATCAATCAATCAATCTTAACCAAAAACAAAAACAAAGCGGGCCTGACTTTTCCACTAGGCAAAATGCCTAGGGCCCCACAATACTTTCACTGGCCCACAAAATTGTTTTAATTTCTTTTATTTTTTAAAAATTTTAAAAGCTTTTATTTATTTGAGAGTGAGAGAGAGAGAGCGCAAGCACAGCGGGAGAGGGAGAGAGAATCAGACTCCCCGCTGAGCAGGGAGCCCGATGCTGGTCTCCATCCCAGGACTCTGGGATCACGGCCTGAGCCGAAAGCACACGCTTAACCGCCCGAACCACCCAGTGGCCCCTGTTTTAATTTCTTTTAAAACCAGAAGAAAGAAATTAAATTCTAGGTCAAAGAAAATGTATATTTAATATTAATATATTTTCTTAAAAACCAATGCACACATAAAATACATGTTTTTTGTTTTATGGATCAAGAGGCCAACGAAGGCAAAAGTGTGCCTAGGGTCCACGAAGATCATAATATAGTCACGGGACAGGCGGGGACGCTGTTCCAACAACCCAGGTTGGGAACGGCTGCGACTTCAGACTCGGGGCACACGTTGTGGGCCAGAAGCTTTGGTCGGAGTCGGAGGGCGGTGCGCAAGACGGGACAGCCGGGCCTGGAACTGCGCCTGCGCCAGCGCCTGCGCGGAGGGCTTCCATGCTGTGCCAGCCTAGTCCTCCCCGACTTTGTCTCCCTGAATTCTTCTCGTCAAGTTTTATTTAACTCTCCAGTTTTAAATCACCTTCATTTGTTCCCTAACAGTGTCCCAAAGTCATCTATAAAATTAAATGCTAAAAATTTCATTGGTTTTGAGGGCATTATTTCGTAATGACATTCTACCCTATACCAAAGCTTTCCCTTACGTTTTACAGATGTGGTTGATGGCGAGTTTGGCCGCTGAGGCGGAAGGAGGGTCCCTCCGAGCGACTGGGTGGGCGTGAGGGCCGCAGAGCTGGCAGTTACCGCGGAAGTGGGGGCGGGGGCGGCCCCTTTCCGGACCTTGGCGACCGGGAGCCGCCAGGTCAGCGGGGCGGGAAGGAGGGCTGAGGGCGGGCTGGGGGCGCGGGCAGCGCGGGGACTGGAGAGGCCTCGGGAGCCGTTTCGCGGCGTTAGGACCTCAGTTGTGGGCGCGGACCCAGATACCGCGCGAATTTCGGCATCCTCCCAACCGACGTGAAGGCGTTGGAGGAACCTGCGGGCCTCGAGTCTAGGCCCCTGGTCCACGCGGGCTCGGAGGATGACCCCGGAGAAGGAACCTGTGAGGACCGGGCGGAGTAGTCACCAAGAGGCCAATTGCGGAGCAGCAGATTTGGGGGGAAAAGGAAAAAGTCTCCCTTCCTCCAGGCTGTGCAGTTTTCCTTCGTCGCAGTGGACAGCTGCAGAATTTCTGGAATGGGGCGGCGGGGGGGCATGATTCTCCTGGGAACCTTGAGCGTGAAATTGTATTTGGGTAACCGTTTACACTCAGGCTCACAAAACGTTAGGTCTATTAGAAAGAGAGAAGGAGGTGGAGAGGGAGGGAGAGAGGAAGGAAGAAAAGAAAAGGAAAAAAGAATGGGAGGGGTTTTTGGAGGAGGGTAGTAAGAGACTAAACTATGAGTGCTTGGAGAGCTAGGAGGCTTGGCTTGGCATTAAGCAACCCCCCCCCCCCACACACACACACCCCGTCCGTTGTTAGGACTGGTTTCCTGCCCACTTTAAGGAGTGTGGCGGGCTCTTTTCTGCTTTCTCTCGCGAGCCACCCCAAGTGTTTTCCATTGCTCTGCTCTTCTCCCTTTCTTTCTCATGTTAACTTCTGCTCACCCGACCCTGGCCGGGCGGTGTTAAATCACTGCAGCCCGGTAGGGATCCTCGTGTGGAGAAGGAAAGTAGAAAAATTGCTTCCATTTTCGTGGTACTCATTTGGAGCCAAAAGTGGGAGAGCTTTTCCACAACAGCTCCTGAATGTGCCCGCGCCAGTGCGCGGCTCGGAGTGTGACAGTGGGGGTAGTGGGGAGTTAAGACGGAGTGCCCTGCACTCGGAGGATGACCCCGGAGGGTGAGGACGGGGCGGAATAGTCACCAACTTATAAAGCTTTACAAGTTGCAGACGAGGCTCACCCCGTCCTCAATAATTTTCCCATCTTTCTTTCTATAGCATATTTTCCCGGAGCCATTGTGATGGATCGAATAAAATAATAAAGCATGGTTCATCTGAATGCTTATAGGAAAATAAGTATTGTACTAATATATGAGTTAATAGAGACATTAAAATTTTTATTTGTGTAAAAATATGGGTATATATTAGTATACATATAGAAAATATATATTTTCAGGGCACCTGGGTGGCTCAGTCGGTTAAGCTTCTGACGCTTGGTTTGGCTTAGGTTACCATCTCAGGATGGAGAGATCCAGTCCCACGCTGGGCTTCCTTGCTCAGTGTGGAGTTTGCTTGAGATTCTGCCTCTCCCTTTGCCTCTCCCCTGCTCTCTCTCTCTTCTCTCTCTCAAATAAATAAAATCTTAAAAAAGAAAATACGTATTTTCAGATGAAATAGAGAAATCAAACTGTAAGGGTAATCTTGAATATTATCATCAGTTTATAAGAAATTTCTATGAAATTTTGCACAAAATTTGCATTAATTTTGTAACTAAAATGTCATTATTGATCTTAGGCTTCAATCTTTTTTAAAAATTTTTTTTCTTTTTTTTTTAAAAAGATTTTATTTATTTATTTATTTATTTATTTATTTATTTATTTATTTATTTATTTATTTATTTGAGAGAGAGAGCAGGGGGTGGGGGATGGACAAACAGACTCTCCTCTGAACTGGGAGTGGACTGGGGGCTGGATCCCAGGACTCTGAGATGGTGACCTGAGCCAGTCAGATGCTTAATTGAGCTACCAAGGTGCCCCAAGCTTAAAATGTCTTTTAGTTTCTCCCCTTATGTACATGAAATCTGGAATTTCTATCTGCACCCATATAAATAAATTTTTTATGTTTCATGTTCTGACCTTGATATAGTACCGTTAGAATTCATTTCCATACACATTCCAAAGGTTTCTGCCAATATAAATTATCTACCCATTGCAATTGTTTTGATATATGAGCAATAAATCCAAATTTAGATTTTACAGTTGTCCTTTTGGGGCATTCTAGTATCTGCATCTAGTTATGGGTTTGGAATGAGTTATGATGGTTATGACTTGAGGCTAATTGACATTCTTCTAGAAGCTAACTTTCTCAGGTGAGATCTCAGTGTCTTTAATCAAGAAAGGGCTAGCCTTGGGGCGCCTGGGTGGCTCCGTCGTTAAGCGTCTGCCTTCGGCTCAGGTCATGATCCCCCGGTCCTGGGATTGAGCCCCGCATTGGGCTCCCTGCTCGGCGGGAAGCCTGCTTCTCCCTCTCCCACTCCCCCTGCTTGTGTTCCCTCTCTCACTGTATCTCTATCAGTCAAATAAATAAATAAAATCTTAAAAAAAGAAAAAGAAAGAAAGGGCTAGCCTCCTCAAACAGAGGAGGAAGTTCAGAAAGATGTGGAGATTCAAGGTTCTTATGTTTACAAAGATCCACCGAAATTAACCCATTTGAATCCAGAGAGTTCTATTACTTGCTAATCAATCCCACTGCTTGCACGTGAGAGGTGTGGTGAAGATGTGAATTCATCTTATATTTTAATTCTGCCTCTAAAAGGATCAAAGTTGGGGTCTGATTTTTGGCTCTCTCATCACTGTACCTATAAGAAATAAGGCTTCTTTCAGGGCCATTACTGAAGTTTCTGGTTCAAAAATTTTAAAACCATGAATCTTTTTTTGTTTTTGTAAATCCTGCAATTCAGTGGAAGTAGGCATCACACCCTACAGTTATTGTAGCCCTCAATCCCATCAAAATGGTCTGTAGAGACGACCAATTAGACGTCCAGTATTTTGACTTCAGTAGATTCTTCACTACAGAAATAAAAAGTTATAACCTGTCAACCGTGTTTCAGTAGAAATGAAGCAGTCATCATGTTTAAGTTTAGCAAATTCACAAATCAGCACTTATCATCTAGGGTTATGCTTATTTCTAGGTCTGAGAACTAATTCTAAATTCTCATTTTTAAATTGTTTTCTGAAACCACTCCTGGTCACAGTTACTCTGCCTGTCAAGAAAGAGAAAGCAGCCAATGCTGTGTGAGCCTGACTGTGTTCCTATTACACTGCCAAAGCCCTAAGTGGCATGACTTTTTCCTGCCTCGGATCCAAGCAAGGGTGCCTTCCACTTACAAAGTCTAACTGCAGCTCTGTTGGCAAGGAAAATTTGGAAATGTAGTTTTCAGATGTCTAGGCCTTACCGTTCAAGGAAAAAGACATTCTTCCTTGTGGCTGAGTACAGAAGTAGCCAAGCCAGCCACACGGTAAAATAAAAATCTGGTGAGTCTTAAAACATCACACTTAACAAATGCAATGCATTATCCTGTACTAAATACAGGATTACAGAATTTTATTTTATTTTATTTTATTTTTTTAAAGATTTTATTATTTATTCATGAGAGACAGAGAGAGAGAGAGAGGCAGAGGGAGAAGCAGGCTCCCAAGGAGCAGGGAGCCTGATGCGGGACTTGATCCCAGGACCCTGGGATCATGACCTGAGCCGAAGGCAGACGCTTAACCATCTGAGCCACCCAGGCGCCCCAGGATTACAGAATTTTAAACATCTTAAAAGTTAGGACATGACAATTTTCACTCCTGTCCATGAAAAATGGTGACTATAGGTACAATGTTAGTTCAAGGAAATATCTAATGTGTAAATCTGAGGATCCTTATGAGTCTGAGGCCTTGGCCAAATGGTCCCTCTGCTGACATCCCCCCTCTCTTGACCCCAAGCCCACCCATCTGATTAGCTTTTAACTTAGTCCTTTGAGTGGCTCTTGGAACCAGGAGCCTGTTTCATGGGACATTTTGGTTAATCTTTGTTGAGTTTTAAAAAATGTATTTTTTCAAAAGTGGTTATCAGAGGATAGCATATAACTTGTAATTAGAGGAAAGCTTTCTGATATTCAGATATCAGGGACTCCTAACTAAAACTCTGCTCTGTTAATTAAAAAACAAACAAACAAACAAACTTGACTCTGCATTCTAGTTCCTACCTCTGACTCTGCATGGTTATTCCCCGCCCCCCCCAAGTGTTTTCTTAGTATGATTCCTTTGCAAACATGTATGATATTAAGCTGGGTTCAGGGGGAATTCACTCTGGAAACAGAACACCTCTCAGATTTACTCTGAATGAGACTCAAGTCCTCCATAGGCTCACTCTAAACTAGAAAATGCTAGAAATATTTCAGCCATTCCAGGTGCTCCAATCTAGGAACATTCAAGTCAAGTCTTCAGAACAATTTGTGGCCCAGTATATGCATCCCTTTCTTGCTATACTCCCACCTCTGATGGGTACACCACTCCCTTGTCTTGAAATACAAGGTAGTACCAAAGATACACACATCTATATCTCCTGCTCAGACTCTGATGCTACAGGCCTGGATTCCTCATTTACTGATCAGCAATTTTGGATGTCTTCAGACAACTCTAAATAAGCCTGCTCTTCCTTGGGCATTTCTTGTCTTGGCCAATACTTAGTCTTAAGTATTAACCAGAAAAATACTTAGCTTAGTACAATTCAGAAACCTCGGAGAAATTTTATCTTTTTATCCTTTCTTCCTCCCTTCCTCCTTTTTTTTTTGATTTTATTTATTTATTTATTTGACAGAGAGAGAAACAGCGAGAGAGGGAACACAAGCAGGGGGAGTTGGGAGAGGGAGAAGCAGGCCCTCTGCCAAGCAGGGAGCCCGATGTGGGGCTCGAACCCAGGACTCTGGGATCATGACCTGAGCCGAAGGCAGATGCTTAACGACTGAGCCACCCAGGTGCCCCTTCCTCCCTTCCTCCTTAACAATAATCCTAACTTCAGAGGAGTGATTACTTAGTGCCATATTACTTGTCACCTTCCTGATAAGCTCTCCCCTTTTCCAGGAGAAGTTGTAACTTTCTTTTCACTTTCCTGAGCAGATGTTCCAGGTTAGTCCATCCAGAAAGGTTCCCTTTGTGTTCCCTACATTTTAGGGACAGCAGAATCTTCTCACAGGGCCTCCTGGGATTCCAGTTAACACCAGAACATTCATGGATTTGGATTATACTGTGAAATCTGAACTCTGCTTTCACAAGACCAGGTTCATACTGTCCCCAAGTAACACTGCTGTTCTCCCACAGGGAGACATGCAGTTTTCAGCCAAGAGTTTATTAGGAGTTAAAATTGGATGCACTCGGGGCACCTGGGTGGCTCAGTCGGTTAAGCGTCTGCCTTCGGCTCAGGTCATGATTCCAGGGTCCTGGGGATTGAGCCCCGTGTCGGGCTCCCTGCTCAGCTGGGGAGCCTGCATCTCCCTCTTCCTCTGCCTGCCTCTCCCTCTGCCTCCTGCTCTCCCCCTTGACACATAAATAAAATCTTTAAAATTGAATGCGCTTTCAGCATAAGTCACTCAATATAATCCTACATTACTAGAAGCAATTGTATCAGAAATAAACCAAGAAGAAGAAAGTATCTGGAGGTACTTTGAAGATGGTAACCACAGAGCCCTTCTGTGCCCTGCAGGACTAGAAGATCCTGGGGTTGTAAGCTATCAGTCTTTTATGGAGCATGTCTGAAAGGAAACCCCTCTGAGTTGAAGAATGGATGCAAAACTAAGACTAGATGGGAAGAGGGTAGAGTGAAAGTTCAATCCAGAAAACCAGGGGCAAATAGTCCATTTTCGGGGATCGATCTAGTGACACGGTGGAGTCCTCTCTTGCCACAAAAGGCAACAGTGAGCATTCTTCACTTTCTAACTTAAACCAGTCAAAATCAAATAAGGAAAGACCCTGCTGAAGGAGCCAACTTTTTAAACCAGGTGGCTTGCTCCATGATTTTATATAATGGAATTTCAACTTCTCCAGAAGTATTAACCCAGGTACAGCTGGTGGTGTTGGCCACAGCACAGACACCACCTTGCTCAGCCAAAAGAGAATCAAGAGTTACCCTATTATTAAGAACTACCTTGGACAGAGAGTCTAAGGATCTTCGTTGGGCAGCTATCGTCTTAGCAACGGAGTCTGCAATATCTTCAAGAGTTAAAGAGAGGCTCCTGATCATATTCTCATTTACACTTACTCCTAACTAGGCGAGTACGGCCCTGCCAAAGGAAGCAAATCTTGAGTCATGAATGCCTCCTGGTAGGTCCTTTCTACCAGGGGATTCAACCAATGAAATGTCTTAGTTTGTCTGTGGAAAGTTACAGGCACAGTTAGGTAACCTACAAGGCCTTGCCTAGCTGTGCACCAGCCATCTCGGCATCATAAGCCCAAGAAGAAGGACAAAGACAAACCCTGTAGAGGACAGACCATTCCCATTAGGGTGGTACTATTAATGGGTTCATGTACAGGGATTACTGCATTGTACTTGTTCAAGCGAGGGGTCAGTCAGATTTTAAGTGCAAGTGGAAAGAATCCCCAAGCCTGAAAGAAAGAGTCATTCTAAATGTCTTGCAGACACAGGTGTTGCCAGTAAGTTCTCTTGATGAGTGGGGGCAGATCTGATCTAGATAATCATGGGAATGTGGGGGTGCAAATGTACTAAGATTTATATAGGTATTTCTATCTAGTTGGGTATTCCATGAAAGGGAAAACAACCTCCAAAGGCCGAAGGAAGACTCCAAAGACTGAAGAAAAAAGGCTAATAAGTCCAGCTTGACAAGAAATGGTTTATTAAAGGGACTTTACAGGCAGAAGTGTGTTTTGGGCAGCTACAAGATGAATAGATCCCCACAATCCCACCTCCCATAAGACCTTTTTTAGCCCTAGTGGCTGGGGAGTATGTCCTGGGGGACCACCCGGAAGGAAATGTTCGAGGGTCACACTCATATCTCCAGAACAGGTTAAGAACATTATACCCAAAGAGTGCACTTAACACTGTGGTTAAACAAAATTTAAATGTGCAGTTAAACAAAAATTAAAAATGAAGAGGGTGTGGTGCTCAAGAAGTCTTCAGGTCACAGGACAATCATCATGGCAGATTTGTCCAAGATGGTGTTAGCCTGGCTCACACACTCCACCCCTCAAATCCAGCTCTTACAATCTCACGCGCCTATCTCTTCCGCAATATTCCCTGAGCCATCATGGAGGGATTCATCATGGAGGGGTAGGCTTTTTGCCAGACAGTGTTCCAGTTGATGGCATAAACCACAGCAGCAGTACAGACAGCAACAGTAAAAGAGACCTCTGAAAAAGGGAGCAAAAACCACATATCCAGCATGAATCCCACTGTAAACCATCCCTGTAGGTCTGCGCCCATTGCAGAAACGGGTTTCCTTTACCAGAATAAGAGAGGAGCAGCCAGAGGCTAAACACAAAAGAATAAGTGCTTAGGGGGTACTTGTCCGGGAAAATGCTCTCCCCCAATTAAGATAATGCTAAGTGGCTGGGGTGCCTGGGTGGCTCAGTCAGTTAAGCATCCGCCTTCAGCTTGGGTCATGATCTCAGGGTCCTGGGATCAAGTCACACATCGGGCTCTCTGCTCAGCAGGGAGTCTGCTTCTCCCTCTCTCTCTCCCTCTGTCTCTTTAATATAAATAAATAAAAATCTAAAAAAAAAAGATAATGCTAGTGGCTTCACTCTTGTCATGAGGACAGAGGCAGTCTGAGGTGCATGAGCAGGAGGGACACACTGAACATGTTGCCCAGGGGCCACAGAGTCAGCCTGTACATGTAAAATTAAAGGTGGCACAAACAACCACGTTAGGTAACCAGCTGTATAGTGCCTTGTGGTAGAGGTGCCTGCCTGGAACGTAAATGTTGACTGTTTTGGCCCCAACTCCAGCAGGATCAACGGGGACCACTTTAGCTGTCCAGGACACTTCTCACACTCTGGCAAGAAATAGCCTATCCAACTTGGGGGAAGTTGCCATTCCAACCCCCATTCAAGTGTCCCCTCCCCTGTGGAGAATGGGCTGAGGAGCACAGAACCATGGTGGCTTCTGGCCTGCTTTGAGCTCAGGAACCAGGGCCTCAGGCCTCGTTTTCCAGATGGTAATAGTCACAGGCGTGCTGGTTTTGGTACCTAACTGTGTGTACGGGGTGTGGCCACAGGCTGTCAAATGTAACAAGCGTATGGCCTCTGGCAAGATGTCCAACTATCTGTAAGAGGGCTCTGAATTGAGCTTTAAGAATGTCATTCTTCTTTCAGTGAGTCCAGCAGCTTGTGGATTATAGGGTAAATGATACTCCCAATGTATGTCCTGCTCATGAGCCCAGTCCTGCACAGGATGTCTAGTGAAATGTATTTCTTATCACTATCTGTCCTTCAAAGTTATCCATACACTACTAAGTTGTTCTAGGCCATTGATGTTGGCATTTTGATTAGCCCTTTTACAGGGGAAGGCTTGTGTAAACCCCAGGGGCTGTATCAACACAAGTTAGGATGTACTTCTTTTCTTGACTCGTGGGTCGAGGACCGATATAATCAACTTGCCAGTCTAAAACTGGTTGGATCCCAAGGTGAATGCATGGTGTGTGGAAACTTCCTAGGTCTCAGGTGGTAGGAGACCAGGCAGTTGCTGAAGGCTGCTAGGACGTCAGTACAGCAAAGGGACATGTCAGCTCCCTTCACTATGTTCCAACCCACCCGAGCACTGCGACGCCCCCTGTGCTTATGAATCCATGCAACCAATTCTGAACTTTGTATGGGGTAAGGGCCCTGTTTGCTAAGGTGTCTTCCTCAATAGTGTCAGGGGGTGAGGTCGGCCTATGCTCTGAGACATGGAAAACAGTAAATGAGGCAGTGGGGTCCTGCATCCTTTCCCATATATTTTCCCATAATTCTGCTCCCTATAATGGTTTCTATAAAACTTTCTAGTTGTCCCTAGCCCACTGGGCCACCCAGGTTGTCAAACCCTTATAGACAGCCCAACTGTCTTTGCAGAGGGTAAGGAGCCAAGGTTCATATGTACTTATACCATCCAGGCAGCCCTCAATTCAGCCTATTGGCTGCTTTTATTATCCCCAGACTCAAACCACATAGTATCAGTCTGGGGTTTGATTGCTATGGCAGTCCAGTGACTAGGATTTTCTCTACTAGAGCCATCTATATACCAAGCATCTTCAGGAATAGGGCATGTGCCCTCCTTTATTTATTTATGAGGGGTTCTCTATAAGGAGGCTGGGGAGAGACATTAAAGGTTTCATATCCTACCAGCTCAAAGATAGCATGTAATTCAGCTCCCAATGGACCAGTGGAAAGAACACTCATTGGTGTAAGTAGGCATTATAGGGGCTTGTGCTATGGCAGATGCCAATTTTGCAAACATCCTGTCTATCCACCCCTTTTTTTAAATTTTATTTATTTTTTTTATCCACCCCTTTATAGGCAAACCATTCCAGACATTTACCAGAAGAATGGTCATTATGGGCTCCACTTATTAAAGGGCCTTATAGACTCAACACTTGTTCAGTAGGAGAATATCAGATCTCTGCTCCCTGACAGCATTGTGACCAAAAGCCCAATGGAGTTAACTTCCCATGCTGTTCCTGCCATAATGCCTGATTCATCTAATCTCACGTAACAGCCACATCTATGGTCCAGGGATACAAGGTAAAGGACCATTCCATGACCTGAAGCCTGTGTTTGAGCAACTAATATCTTAGGTTGGTCAAAGGTAGCTTGATGTTCTTCTACCCAATGCCAGTTCACTCCCTTTTTTACCAGATGATATAGAGAGTGCAGGCATGCTAAATGTAGTCCGAAAGGTTGGGGAGTATGTGCTAGGGGACCACCCAGGAGGAAATGTTTGAGAATCACAGTTATATCTCCAGAACAGATCAAGGATGTTATGTCCCAAGACTGTACTTAAGTGTGTGATTAAACAGAAAGAAAAACTGGGGAGGGTGCTATGCCCAAGAAGTCTTCAGATCATGGAATGGTCATCATAGTGGATTTGTCCAAGATAGTGTTAGTCTAGTTCACACATTGGGTAAGTACAGTTATTACTGGAGAAAGGTAAAAACAAGGCACTGGGATGTTCTGGCCGTAAAAGCTGAACTTAGTAAGAGACTTCTAAGGGTGATTGATTGTATTTTGCAGTGACATTAGGAAAAGAAGAGAAATTGGTCACAGGGAGGATGACAGGATGGATCTCTAGCATCATGGATAGATCAGAATCTTTGATGACAAATCCAACAATCTGAGAGGTTACTCCCCTTAGCAGTGGCCTGGGAGATATGAATGAGGGTGGTCTTTCCAGGCCAACGCCGAAGAAGGGAAAAGAAAAGAGGGAGAAAGTATTTCATGTTTAAAGTATGAAGTCTTGATCCCCTGTCTTGGGCAGAAGCAGTTTACCTCAATGTCAGCTACTTCTCTTCCTTGTCAATTTGTTTCAGAGGTCTCCAGTGTCTATACAGGACCAGATATCAGAAGGAGCCTTCTTCAGTTGTGAGATGTGTATCTAAGGCTCAATGCCTTCTAATTTTGTAGCAGTGTCCCTGGTCAGGAGCACTTGGTAAGGTCCCTTCCAATGAGGCTCAAGGGCTGTTTTTCTCTAATGACATTTCCAGAATACCCAATCACCAGCCTCCATACTGTGACCAGCAAGATCCTTTGAACTGGAATCTGGGGAGGCTTCTTTAACCTGTTGATGATAGGCTTTAGCATAAGACATTAAAGACTTACAGTAGCCAGTCATATTAGCATGAGATAATAAAGGATCAGCAGAAAGTTGTATATCAATAGACATTGGTCTGTTGGTAACCATCTAATGTGGAATGAGTTTATGTTTCCCAAAAGGATACCATGAGCAGTCAGCAAAATCAAAAGCATACCTTAGGTCAGGGAAGTCCAGTTGTTTGGCAAGTTTAGAGGTTTTAAATTTGAGGATCCCATTAGTTCTCTCAACCTTGCCTGAAGATGGAGGATGATAGGGACAATGATAATCCCAAGAAGTTTGCAAGGTTTTCATTAAGGTGCATATGATTTGCCTGGTGAAGGTGGGTTCTTCGATCACTAGAGACTGGGAAAGGTATATCAAGTGAGAAACATTTTCTAACAGTTTCTTTGCTACCATGAGGACATCAGCTTTGTAGCAGGGGAAACCTTCAACCCATCTGGAAAACCACATACAAATAACAAGAACATATTCATAACCCATAATAAGTGGCAGTTGAATGAAGTCCAGCTGCAGATGTTCAGAAGGTCCAGAAGGAGGTCTGAAGCCTCTGGTAACAAAACCAGTTTTATAGGATTATGTATATTCCAGGATTATTACTGGTAGATTATTTTTGCAATGTTATGGAAGTTTTTCCACCGATGTCTATTCATAATTTGAGTCACCTTAAATGCACTAGGGAGTGAAGGAATGCAAAAACCAAAAAATGGGGTTTGCCAGGCAGCTGGGAAGAACCAAGCAGGTGTCTTGGGTTTCCCATGGCCCTGATTGTTCATTTAATTTACAACCACTGTTCACCCATCTTAATTTCTCTGATTCAGGAGCAGAGTATTGCCATGTTACAAAGACATCAAGATGGCAAAAGCCTGGCAATGAAGGGCCATTTCTTGCAGAAGGAGAATGGACTTCATTCACGTGTACCACAATCTTAAAATACAATATAAAGAAGGCTTAGTCTTACTTATTTGACAATAGGTCCCATGAAATGTACATATCAAATAAGCCTAATTTAACAAATACTTCACATTTAGTTACATTTCAAATAAGCCTAATTTAACAAGTACTTTGAAATAGTGCATGTCAAAAAGACTTCATTTACAATTTGACTTTGGGTAGTTTGTAAAAAATATTTTTAAAAAAGGTTTTAAAGCACTTGTCCAAATAGAACCACAGATTATTATGAAACTTAATACTCAAAAGGTAAAGAAACTTGGGAAGTGTAGCCAGTCGGTGGAGGGAGGCAGTCGTGGTGGGAGAGGTTTGGCGGTTGATGGGGGTATAGGCTCAGAAGCCTCTCTCATGCTCCCTCTGCCCGGAGCCCCTTGAAGGATTCACAGTGACATCTCTTCAAGAAGTCCCCTTGCAGACTTCCAACTTTGCCCATGTCATCTTTCAAAATGTGGCCAAGAGTTATCTTCCTAATGCACACCTGGAATGTCATTACACCTTAACTCCATATATCCATCCACATCCAAAAGATTGGGTTGGTATATTCAAGGTTGGATGGAGTACTGCTTGCGATTATTACACAATTTTATGGTCTCCTATGCCTGAACATTACATAGAAGGATCAACAGTTAATTGTGTGTTAGCATTTCAAGGATATTACCTTCCAAATGACGATGGAGAATTTTATCAGTTCTGTTATGTTACCCATAAGGGTGAAATTCATGGAACAAGTAAACCTTTCCAGTTTCAAGCTTCTCCAGTTGAAGAGTTACTTACTGCGGAAGATGAAGGAAATTCTGACATGTTGGTTGTAACCAAAAAGCTGGCCTTCATGAGTTGAAAATTGAAGAAACCGTGAAAGAAAAAGAACTATTAAAGTTAATTGCTGTTCTGGAAGGAGAAACAACCCAACTTTGAGAATAAGTTGGAAGACTGGAAAGAGAGCTTAACCATCAAAAAGATGTGACCAACTGCAAGCAGAGCAAAAGGGTCTTGTTGAAGTATCACAAAATTAAAAACGGAAAATGAAGAAATTAAGAAGAGATACAATGAAGCTACATCCAAAGCTCTCCGGCTTGAGGAAGATATTGTGTCAGTGACACATAAAGCAATTGAAAAAGAAACTGAATTAGACAGTTTAAAGGACAAACTCTGGAAGGCACAATATGAAAGAGAACAACCGGAATATCAGTTGAAGATGGAAAAGGATGAGAAGAAACTTTATAAGGTACATTTGAAGAATACTGAAATAGAAAATACCAAGCTTGTGTCAGAGGTCCAGACTTTAAAGAATTTAGATGGGAACAAAGATAGCATGATTACTCAGGGGCACCTGCTGGTTCAGTCAGGGAAGTAAGGGGGGAGCGTATGCCTCTTGATCTTGGGGTTGTGAGTTCAAGTCGCATACTGACTGTAGAGATTCCTTAAATAAATAAACTTAAAAAAAAAAAGAAAGCATGATTACTCATTTCAAAGAAGAGACTGGCAGGCTGTAGTTGTGTTTGGCTGAAAAGGAAAATCTGCAAACGGCTTTCTTGTTTACAACCTCAAGTAAGGAAGATACGGTTTTGTTTTTTGTTTTTTGTTTTTTTTTAAGGAGCAACTTCATAAGCAGAGGAACATGTTCAGGCAACTTGGCAAGAAGTTTTCTTCTGGCCAAAGAACTTTTAGTGATGCTGTAAATGTGCAAGATAAAACAATGGCAGATCTGCATACTGCACACTTGGAAAAAAGCTGATGCAGTGGCAGAACTTAAACTAAATGCTGTGGAGGAAAAAAGGCCAGGAAAAGACTGATAGACTGGAACGTGAACTGAGAAGTTGAAGACTTGAAACTTTGTCTTCAGATGGCAACAGATCATTACAAAGAAAAAAAATCAAGGAATGCCAGAGGCTCCAAAATCAAATAAACTTTCAGACCAATCAGCCAATAGCAACAGTGTCTTCACAAAGAAAACTGGGAATCAGCAAAAAAGGCAATGGTGCCTCCATAAACACAGACCCAGCTACTGCTGGGTCTACTATAGATATAAAGCCACCCCCGTCTGCAGCCGAGACAGATTCTGACGGTGTAACAAAGGGGCAAGTCTGTGAAGTGACCAAAGAAACTGCTGACAAAACAGAAAAATATAATAAAGGTAAACGACTCTTGCGGGATGAGAAAACAAAATTCAATAAATATGTCGATGAACTGCAAACATGGAGCTGAAATGGAAAGAGCAAGTGAAGACTGCTGGAAATGTAACACTAGCACTAGCTGAAGTAGAGGACAATTACAAACTTCAACTGACAGAGAAAGACAAAGATAAATGGTCTAACTTCACATCTGGAAAACTTCTCCAGGGAGAAGGAACTTAAAAGGAGTCTAGAAAATCAAGCAGAAAGGACAATGGAAGGTCAGAATTCCCAGAGTCCTCAGAAGATCTCACGGTATCTCAACACCTGCTCCGAGGAAAATGGTCATGTTGCTGCAGTGCTGAATACACAGCCAGTTCTGCAGTCTGGTGATCCTTAACGCAACACAGGAAACCAGGGATGGAGCAGATGGTGCTGTTTACCCAGGTGAAATCCAAAGGCTGCCTGTGAGAGTACCTTCTTGGGGACTGGAAGATGTTGTCTGCAGCCAGCCTGCTGGAAACGTTAGTGGGCTTGATGGTTTAGAAGACCCTGAGGACAGTAAAGAAGATGAGAATGTGGGGCGCCTGGGTGGCTCAGTTGGTTAAGCATCTGCCTTCAGCTCAGGTCATGATCCCAGGGTCCTCGGATGGAGCCCCATTGGGCTCTGAAAGGCATGTGCAGACCCATTTTGATCAGAATGCTTTAAATTTTGACTAGTTATCTTTTATTATGAGTTGGTAATACAGTTTAGCAATTAAAAAAAATCACCTCAAATAGACCACTATGGAGACCACAAGGTATCACTTCTATGCACCCTCTACCACACTTTTCTGAACAAGAGCTACTTTTTTGAGTTTTGTGTTCCTCGGGTCAGGGTCAATCATCGGCTTATCACTAAATAGAATTGTATTCTCCGTTTAATCTTACAAGCTTAAGAAAAGAAGTTTTTCTGTGTTTGTATCCTTATTTATTACCCAGTTTGCAAAACTATGTGAATAAAGGAAATGGATTATTTTAATGTTACCACATTGAAAATCTATGTATGTAGAGTGTGCTATTTAGCAGAATATTTACAAGTTTCTGTTGACCTTCTTGATTGAATATACCTACGAAATACTATGTAATAAAAATAGTTTATCATAAAAAAGTAAAGAAACTTTACATAATCTGTTATCAAAAACATACCAAAAATCCAAGAAAACTGTTCTTTTAACAGAGAAAAAAGCAAATTCTAATTTTGCACCAGGTTACTTTTGATATTAAAATTCATTTTTAAGTAAATTAATTTTAATCTTAGCCAGTTTGACCATACATTAAAATTCCTTTTCAAACATTCCTTTTCTATAGTCTTTCTACAACTTGTTTTTTTTAAATATTTTATTTATTTGACAGAGAGAGACACAGTGAGAGAGGGAACACAAGCAGGGGGAGTGGGAGAGGGAGAAGCAGGCTTCCCACTGAGCAGGGAGCCCGATGCGGGGCTCGATCCCAGGACCCTGGGATCATGACCTGAGCCGAAGGCAGCTGCTTCACGACTGAGCTACCCAGGCGCCCCTACAACTTTCTTTTCTACATTCCAATTTTGTCCTGTTTTTCTTCTTTAAGCAATCAGCCTCACTTTAAAACAAAATTACTTTCTTTTCCCTTAAGAAAAAACACCCCCATTCTTCATACCTTGTCTTACTGAAAACACCTCCTATGTTTCTGGCATGTGAAGATGCTTCCCTTATTATTTCCAGTAGCTTTAATTATATATATTATTTAGAATTTTTAACTCTTAGAAGCCTTAATTTCTAGGGAAAACTAAGAAGTATTGTGAACTGAGTGTTATACCAGCACTTTTTAAATTTGCAAATTTATAAATACATTTCATAATTTCTTTTTTTAACTTCTTTTTTTTTTTTTTAGAGAGGTGGGGAGGGGCAGAGGGAGAAGGAGAGAATCTTTTTTTTTTTACTGTTATTATTATTTTTTTAAAAATTTTATTATGTTATGTTAGTCACCATACAATACATCATTGGTTTTTGATGTGGTGATCCACGATCCATTGTTTTCGTATAACACCCAGTGCTCCATGCAGTACGTGCCCTCCTTAATACCCATCACCCGGCTAACCAATACCCCCTCCCCCTCCCCTCTAAAACCCTGTTTGTTTCTCAGAGTCCATAGTCTCTCATGGTTCATCTCTCCCTCCAATTCCCCCCCCCCCATTTTTCCCTTCCTTCTCCTAATGTCCTCCATGCTATTCCTTATGTTCCACAAATAAGTGAAAGCATATGATAATTGACTTTCTCTGCTTGGCTTATTTCACTTAGCATAATCTCCTCCAGTCCCATCCATGTTGATGTAAAAGTTGGGTATTCATCTTTTCTGATGGCTGAGTAATATTCCATTGTATATATGGACCACATCTTGTTTATCTATTCATCTGTTGAAGGGCATCTCGGCTCTTTCCACAGTTTGGCTATTGCGGACATTGCTGCTATGAACATTGGGGTGCATGTGGCCCTTCTTTTCACTACATCTGTGTCTTTGGGGTAAATACCCAGGAGTGCAATTGCTGGGTCATAGGGTAGCTCTATTTTTAAATTTTTGAGGCACCTCCACACTGTTTTCCAAAGTGGCTGTACCAACTTGTATTCCCACCAACAGTGTAAGAGGGTTCCCCTTTCTCCACAACCTCTCCAACATTTGTTGTTTCTTTCCCTGTCCATTTTTGCCATTCTAACTGGTGTAAGGTGGTATCTCAATGTGCTTTTGATTTGGATTTCCCTGATGGCTAATGATGATGAACATTTTTTCATGAGAAGGAGAGAATCTTAAGCAGGCTCCATGCCCAGCATGGAGCCCGAAGTGGGGCTCTATCTCACAATGCTGAGATCAGGACCTGAGCTGAGATCAAAAGTTAGACGTTTAACTGACTGAGCCACCCAGGCACCTCTACATTTCATAATTTCTAGAAGCATATGCCTTTTTCAGTTTTCTCACATAGGATCAACACAGCCAATATCTTTTAGTTTTTCTGCAATGAGAGGACCAGATGATGCCTAGAAAGTTGACAGATAAAACTGGGCCTGCATAAATGTGGGGTGTAAATGTGACTGTGAAGGTGTGCAAATCTGCCTATACTGCCTCCTCAGAGGGAATAATGTCAGGTCCCTCAGCATAATGTCATCAATATAATGCCAAAACGGCACCTTTCCAATTGTAAGGTATTTAAATCCTATAAAACCTGATAGCAGAGGTTATGTGCAATTGTAGAACTGTTTAAATATCCCACTGGGAGCTGAGTAAATGTATATTGAGTCCCTTCAAAAGTGAAAGAAAACTGAGCCTGGGATTCCTATACAGTGGGAACAAAATAGAACTACTAGCTAGGTCAATGACTGCAGAGGGTGTTCTTTGGGCCTGTTGTATGTCCTTGATCAGTTCTATAATATCAGGAATTGGAACCTTAATCAGGGAACCTGAGCAGTGAGGTTTGGATACATAGTCAATGCATTAGTGACTGGCTTAAGCACTGGCCAAATGGGGCTATTGAAAAGGGAGCTTTTGGGTTAATGACTCTTGTCTGAAGCCTATCTTTAATAATAGGGCATAGGCCTTCACTGCTCTGTTTAAGGCATATTAGGGAGTATTTACCATCTTGAGAGGGGGAGTCACAGGCATCCATTTGGCAGTCCTACTAGGAAGTACAAGAGCTTGGGCTTATTCCATGTGGCATGGCATTCTGTCAATGCCTCCATGCCTCTAGTAAGAAAAGAAAGAGCCAGGGGCCACCACTAGAGGAGGCCATTTGAAGTGAATGGTTCCAATAGTTACATCCCAATGGGTCTTCCGCCTTTGATTGTTTTATCAGGAATGCCCTTAAGTAGAAGGACTTTCCTTTTGGAATTTGAGAGGGAGTTGCTGGAATGATAGTGACTTGGGCCCTGGTATCTAATAGGGGAAAAAAGACTGAAATTTTATTGTCCTAATGGACTAGCAGAGTGGCATAGGAATGAATGTCCTGGAGAGGTGGGACAAGCCCCAGGGAGCAGCCAATTCCTTGGGTAGGAGCTTGAATGGCTGCCAGTCCTTGTGGTTAGGGGAGGGGGTGGAGGGAGTAGTGGAATCAGGCTAAGTGGAGGTCAGAGGCGTTAGAGGGCTATTATGTGTCCAGGGATGGCCAGCAGAAGGGAGCTGGCTGTGGCTGGCAGAATGCTAGCTTCAGGCCCTGGAGTTTAGAAACTGGTGGTCCAGAGATTAAGTGGCCAGGAACCCTGAGTCCTCACAACTCCCAGTAGGGGTTTGCCTCTGTATTCCCATAAAGGGAAAAGTTAGATGGGCCCAGTGATACTGAGGAGGGAGTGGGGAACTCTCTCCTTGAGGAAAATTTGTTCCAGGGAGATGCTCCTGGCTTTGTCTCGGGGGAAAAAAAAATAAAGGTTTCTTTATACCCAACGGGATTGACTGGGGGACGGGGAGTGGGAGCAATGGTGCCTGCACCACTTTCAGGCTGTTTAAGGGTTGCTGCAACGCCCGGTTGGGAATTAAGGGTTTCCCACTGGCTATGCAACTCCTTGTGAGGGCTGGTGGTTACTGCGGGCAGCACAGATAATCCGGGAGAGGGGATGTTGGTTTTTGACTCCACCACAACCATTTGCTGGGCAGACGCTGGTGGTGTCCCAGCCCCACTCCGTCCAGGGAGCCGCGGGTCCCTAGTGCAGCTCTATGCGGATTACAAACCGCGATTTCTCTTTATCTCTAACGCTGGGAGCACCGAGCCCAGCGGCGGGTTGCGGGCAGCCAGCTCCCTCCCCGGA